>NC_051154.1:16303023-16374187 GCF_013339745.2 Dermacentor silvarum | reverse complement strand
TTCCAAGCTAAAATTTTTGTATCTTCTTTATCATGGTCGTTTTAAAATTCCACGAGATGATTACCTCTTTGAACCTTTTAAACATTCTTCACGAACAAACCATAACAAAGTGCTTCGACAACCCATTAGTCACAACAATGCCCATAAATACTCTGTTTTTCCCCTCCTCTATTTCTTATTGGAATCGATTACCGGAAAGTGCTGTCAACTGTGAGACCGTGCAATCATTTACTGATCACATTCAGGATTTAGAACTTGTATGAATGATAAAACTCATGTGGTATTTGTTTCTGGAAAAGAGAAATCCAGCTGTTAATTCTTGTCTATATTACCTTTTGTTCCTTTGTCTTAACAATGTCGTGAGTGTTTTTGTTCCCTTTATATATTTATGCCTGTCTGTGTGACCATGCTGTATGTAATACTCGAGTGTATTCTGTTGTACCACTCCTGCTTGGACCGCCAAGGTCTGCAGTATATTGAAATAAATAAATAAAATAAATAAAATAAACATGAAAATGGACAAATGGCCGCGAACACCGTAATTTATTACTCGACAAATTACTTGATTGCTATAAAAATGATTATGAGTATCAGAGCTCGCAGTTGGCCACATCATGACAATACGACAACAGGCACTCAGTATTTCTTAAATGTTTTTGATTCAGGTCCTCGTCGCGCTTTCTGTAAGCAGGTTGATATTTTAATCACCGCATAATATGAGACTGGCAAAACGGCAAGTGATATATTGAAAGCGTTTTAGATAAAAGAAAAATGTAGTGATTGTGTCAGTCAGACTGCAGTTGTTTTGTATAACGCTGAGCATACCGTCTTTAGATCTTTCAAACGAACTTACCAGTTATGATAATCGCCCTTTGTAGTCTGCCCGGTTTGGCTGGTGCACCTGAGCGTTGGGAACAGTATATTTATTTATTTATTTATTTATTTATTTACTTATCTATTTATTTATTTATTTATTTATTTATTTATTTATTTATTTATTTATTTATTTATTTATTTATTTATTTATTTATTTATTTATTTATTTATTTATTTATTTATTTATTTATTTATTTATTTTGTACCGGAGCACATCGGCACCAACTCTGTACTAGTGTGGAAGAAGACGCTGACGATCGTGTGGTTCGAGCTAGGTCGGTTTTCAACGAGCCAGCTTGTTTAACCGCTTCGTCAAGTCTACCTGCAGAATACGCTTGTTGCAATTTATTTATTTCTTATACCTTCAAGGTACAGATGTACATTGCAGAGGGGAAGGGCAAAGGTAAGTGGTAAGTACAGAAGCAAAAAACACAAACTTGACTAAGGATACAAAAAGTAACAAACAAAATACAAATAAGCAACAAACATTCAATAAAAAGGTCAAACGCAAACACGTGGAAGTTAATGATTAATAAAAAAAAAATATATGTCCCGAAAGTATGAGATAGGTAGCTCCATACAATACATGGCAACATTTGGCAAGAATAAGCAAACCATGGCAAGCATGCTAAGCAAAATGGCAAGAATGACGTATATACTGCATCTCGATGTATTTCGAATAAAGTTGTTAGTAGCGCTTGTGACCTGTGTCTGTGTGTCTTCTTTGGGATTGTGGTATCGCGCTACAATATGTTGGTAAACTAGCAAATCCGTAAGGTACAGGACGTTTTGTGAAAGAGAAAATTAATCATCCGCCCGACACTGTAGTAAAAAGCAACAAGGGAAACCTACTCGGATTTCTCAAGAGAGAGAGAAACATTTCTTATGTCCTTGTCAGGCAATCGAACCCAGTAAGTAGCTTTGCTTCCGGGTTGGTCGCTTTATTATCTGAGCTAACCAGGAGACTAGCATGCCGTATAACGAGGGCGAATAAATCGACAAGAGGGAGTGCATAGGGCCAGGCACAAGCGCAGGTTCCTGCGCTTCAAGTTGTCGATCAATTCGGCCTCACTCTGAAATTTGCTAGCCCCCTCGTTAGGACATGGTAGAGCAATCGCTCGGTAAAGGCGTCGGTCCCGGGTTCGATGCCCAACGAGCACAAATGTTTCTTATAGTACGAAGCTTTTGTTCTCAGAAACTCTCATGGACTTTCTTTGTATAGTTTCTTGCTATGCGGTCCGGTGGATGATAAGATTTGCTTTCATATCTCACCCTAGAGGATGAGATTGTGTTTACGTCGCGGTATTAAAGGATTTCAAAAGAATATTCATGAAAGAACAAGTACCATACACACAGGGCTACTCACAGTGGGTGATAGTGTTTAGCAGAGACATTAGTGTGGAATAAGAGTCAGTGCATTATAATGTGGAACCACACGGCCGAAATCAACAGGGTACAATTACACGTCATTGTCGACAATGGTATATCACGACTGCAAATTTTGCACGATTTGGTTAGAACTGCATCCAGACATGCGAAAACGCTTTCAGCAAAGTTCAGCGACCGTATCGAATAACATTGCGAGACCAAAATAACATTTCAAGAAGATAAACAAGAGGGGGATACTCCAGGTGATCATGCTTGTTGGTCTCGGACCTCAAGGGTAGAAAGGCGCACAATTCTAACACCGTGTATTGCTAGCAAAGACACAACTATCTATATACGGAATACCCAGAGCATTCCGTCAAGCAGGCACTGAGAAGTGAAGGAACCAGATTATTTCAAGAAATTACGTGGTTTAACGTCCACGAAAGTGCACGCTGGATAGGAAGAGCCGCCGTAACGCTGGATTCAACTGGGGTTGTTCAGCGCTCACACAAAGCATGCTACACTAGCGTTTTCGGATTCCGCCCCCATCGGCATGTGGGCGCCGAGGCTGGGAATCGAACCCGAGACCTCAGCAGTGCAATGTCGCAGCCACGGAGCCACCTATGTGGTAGGAACAAAATGGCTGGGCGCATTAACGCACAGCCAATTTCTCAATTTCGCTCCTACAATTTATGACAACAGCTGTATCACCTTCCGCCCTTCGAACAAAGATCGCATTGTCGGCGTGCCATGAAAAGCGAAAACCATTATCGGCTGCCGCTTCCGGCGCGTATCGAACACCCTGGTTTCAATTTTCGTGTTATCAGTGAATGGGACAGCTTAATTACTCATTTGCAAGTATTAACTTTGCGTTCGGGAAAGCATGCGAGCACGGAAAGATTTTTGGGACGGCCTTGCCTCGAGGGAAGTCTGAACAGCGTCAGCACTGTGTATGGACACGTCGGCTAGCTCAACATGCTCTCGCTCCTTCATTTACTTTTGTTGTTATACTTTGAAAAGCAGGTTTGGTGATACCGTGAGTTTGAATATCCTCCCTCCCACACACGAACACCAGAGAGGGACATAGAGAGAGGCGCTGTGTGCGCAAGCACAAAGAGAACGAATAAAAGATGTGTTGCAACAATTCAAGAGCCGAAGAACCAGCAGTGTTTCTCTTTCGTCTATGCTTCTTTTTCTTTTCTTTGTTCAGGACCCCGCCAAGCCATAAATGCAAGCAAGCTGATTTGGGCTTTCCTTTGTTGTCTGCTCCACACTCGTGAGCAGGCTGCCGCCGGCCGCGGTAAACAATGACATCAGTGCAAAGAGGGAGCTGGAAAATGGCGGGGAAAGTGCCGTGATTGCACATCAAAGTGTGCCGCGTGCAACCGGGGAAGACTGCTGACAGCGCTGCAAAAACATGATACAACAAGGCGTGCACAATCAAGCCAATGGAATCCGAAGGGAATAGCGGCGTGGGACCGGCGCGTTGCTTCTGCTGAATTTCATACGCACATTTGCCATCAATTTGCACCTTAAGTTTGTTTATGGAGGAACAGATGGTACGCGTCCCCTGCTTCTGTATGCACGAAACAACCCGATGTTTCCGCCTTAACAATACAGAAGAAAAGAAAAGAAATGAACGCGTTGAGTTATTCAAAAGCTATCCAGTAGTACGTGAACCCGAACGCAATGGCTGCATTTGCAGGAAGCGAAGCAGGATGATGCCGGAGAAAAAACGTGAGTAATGTGAAGCTAGATTGACCTATATAGCTTCTTTTAGCGAGTGTATGTATTTGGAAAATGCAGCCATATTAAGAATGACAAAAGTAGGGCGTTCGAACTTTCCGTGTATAAGATATTCATGTGTGAAGACGGCCATCACTGTAAAATATGCGCTCTTCAATTGTACGCAAAATGATGCGTGATGATGTGAACGGTTTCGGTTTTGGACGAATTACTATACGCGAACGCCTCTGACTTGCCGCTTGTAGATGTTGTGTTGTGCAATGTGAACTTTTTAGCTTTTGGTGAGATGTGTGTACAGAGCCTGCAAGTTTTTAAAGCGAAGCTTTGTACCTCTACCAGCCAAGGGTTCTGTCGTGTCCGTCGTTGTAAGCAAAAAACGATCCCGACGAACCGCTAACAATTGCAGGTATAGCAGTATAGCTTACTTGAATTCAGGCATTCAGCGTACTCATAATTCAGCGTACTCAACTAAGCACTCATTTTCGCAAGAAAAACCACAAAAACAAGCTTCAAAGTGATGAGCCAACATGATGAATGATAAGGGCTGCGGGCAAACAACGGAAACAGGCTCGGCGCGGTCCGTAAGATTAGATTGCAGCTGTTGCAAAGCTTATGCAGCTGCTTGAAAGAGGGTTGACGTCATTCGAAACCCTTCCAGCCTAGTAACTGCTTCGGTTCATTTTCTAGACTACCCCACTATGGGTAGACCACGGAAAGTAAAGACGGCAGAACGTGCATTCGCGGAACGTGCATTGATTTAACCTTGGCAAAGAATGTAACTACAGTGAAAACTGAAAATTTGAGTGTATATCACACCGATCATAAAGCAGTAGTGAACATTGTTGTGAAGTAAATAATAATAAAGGCCGTGGTTAAAGTTACGTTGTAGTGTGTGAAATATCAAGTGCGCCGCAGTCACCGTGAGGGTGGCGTAAAAAGCTTCGCTTTCCAACCACCTTCACAGGGTGGATTGGCGGGCAATTTGTTTTTTAACTTGATAGTTTTTATGATTTCTAAATTTTTAAGCGAGCACAGCTGCCGAGTCGGATGCTTCAAAATTAGGGGAGCGGGCTGAAAATGAAAGCTTTAGCAAGGCCAGGGAAACCTCAGCGGTGCTGTTGTTTACAGTTCACTTAAGATAAATACCGAGACATTACAAAGAATTCAGGAGAAAGAAATATTGAATCGTTGCGAAGGACTGTCACATGTTCCTGTGGGTGACGAAGTCTCTAGCTGCACAGTTGAAATATTTTCGAAAAGCAGCGAGAGCGTTCGCACAACGATATTTCCTTTTGTCGTGTCAATTGCTCAAAGCCCGCGTTAAGTACAAGGCTCGTGAGGAAACAAAAAAAGAAACACTCCGCCGCGGACAACCGCCTTGCCCCGACCGTTGTTTCCCGTGCTCCTCGATTTTCGGGCTCGAAATAAGCTTGAAATAAGGGTCGTTTGCAATATACCACGATCTTTATATTTAGCTAATTTTTTATCCTTATAATGAACACTTTTCTAAAAAGTCGCATTGAAAGCGCTTTCAGCCTATATTCTGATGGGTTATCTCAAGAGGCGGAGATTATTTACACGGGAAAGTGCAGCGTCCAGGTGGCTATAATTGAAATGATTAACTGATTAACTTTTTTTATTGTTTGTCTTTGTTAGGTGTCGTAGTTTTGAAATTGAGCAGTTGTGAAGTCACGCCTGCTAAGCGGAACTCCTAATACGATCACCAACATCTGCGCCTCGAAAATGGGGCACGAAATACATTGGCGTTCCTCAGTTTAGCAAGAGCTTCCCTCTAAGAGTTTGGAACGATAATAACTGCAACGCCAATGCATAATTTAGCATATTTTGGGGATATATATCTTGAAAGTGATGCTAGTCTCAGCTGCTCTCAGAGCTGATCAATAAATGGCGCATCACGCGTTCACCTATGTTTGACCATATGCAACAAAAATAAAAACGAAGCTCCCTGCAATTTGAGCACACGAAGGAAAAAAAAAATAAGGACGGGGAGCGGACGAGTGGATGGCCAAGAGAAGAGTATAAAGAAAGCAGCTTGTTTGCCAATATTCCACCACGTGTAGGCTGCTCGCTTTCCGTTGACGTACGCACCGGTCTCGTTGGCCGCGATTGGTCGTGTGAGCCTGGCGCATTGTGCACGTTGTCCTCCTCCTTGTCTGTGGCTTTCACTGCGCTGTCGCTGGCGCATTCAAGACGCCGTGGTGAAGCCCGAGCTCTATTTTTTGGCAAAGCCTTTCTTTTTTAGGGGTCATAAACGTATTTTGTTTGACTAAGTGGACTTAACAGCCGCGTCAACGCACAATGCAACGTCTCTCCGCGAATGGCACGAGTCGGTCTTCCGCCGTTAGCGATCCATCGACAAAGAAAGCACGCGCACCGGCTGAGCGAGTAATAGGCTACCGTTTGTGGAATGCCACACATCGCTGGCGCAGAATGAAGGCGTGTGTGGTGTGGCCGCGTACTCCCTGAGATGGGGAACCTAACGATTAGTTATCTTGTCACGTTCCTCGATTCTTTTCAAATGCAACAATATACAGGATGTTTCACTTACTTGGGCCAAACTTTAAAAAATGCTCACATGCTACTTAGCTGGACAGAACCAATGTTATGTTGTTTGCCGTCGCTTGGAGATACTCAGGTTATTTTTTGCATTACGTCTAATTAGATAATTAGTCTTAATTAATCAATCAACTTCTGACTTATTACAATTATATGAAAATTGTAGAGCAGCATGAAAAACAGCTTTCTGTTGCTCAATACGTGCCACATAAAAGTGTTTTTCTGAGCGTGAAAGATGCCCGCGAATACACGCGAAATTGCCGCGCGACTGGTCACTCGAGGCACTTTGCGTGTTCTCACAGGTTGTCCAGGACATCTTGCGCACCTGCGCTACAAAGCTCAAGTTTACAACGGCGTATCATCTCAGACCAACTCAGACCAACGGCCTCACACAGCGGCTCAATAGAACTGTCACAGAACTGCTCGCTATGTACGTCTCTAACGACCAGCGTGACTGGAATGCCGCTCTGCCGTTCGTCACATTGGCCTACAATACGTCCCGCCATGATTCTGCTGATTTCTCTCCATTTTTTTCTCTTGCATGGACGAGACCCTATACTACCGTTTGACACGATCCTCCCAGCTGTTCTCGATAAAACGGCCGAATATGCCCGTGATGCCATATCCAGAGGTACAGAGGCACGTGAGACTGCACGCCTGCGTCTGATAGAGCACTGCACGGGCTCGAGCTTACCCGAAAGCCCGGGCCCGGCCCGGCCCGTGGGCCGGGCCGGGCCGGGTAGGGCAGTTTTTTCGCGGGCTCGGGCTGGGCTCGGGCACGGCATGTGCTTTTTGACCCGGGCCTGGCTCGGACTTTCTGGTGGTATGATGTAACGTGCAACGAGTTATCCTCGCGCGTCTCGACCCTGAAAAACATGTCTTTTTCGGTCTCGGGCCGGGCTCGAGCCGGGCTCGGGCCGGGTTCGGGCCTAAGGTAAAGGGGTGGTGGGCCGGGCCGGGCGGGTAATGTAGATTATTTTCCGGGCCCGGGCCGGGCCCGGGTTTTGTCATAAAACTTTTGGTCGGGCTCGGGCGGGCAGCCCAACGTAAAAACGGGCCCGGGCCGGGCCCGGGATGACAAAATCGGCCAGTTCTCTAGCGTCTGACCAGTTCCCAGGGAAAGCAACGACGCATATATGACACTCATCACCGCGATGTCCACATTAACCCTGGTGACATCGTGCTTCTTTGGAAACTAGCACGGCGAGTTGGTCTGTGTGAGAAGCTTATTTTGCCCTATTCAGACCCGTACCGTGTTTTGCGTCAAGTGACAGACACTACGAGATACAACCTCTCGATACCTCCACACCGCGATCCTCCGCTGATATCGTTCACGTCGCTCGACTGAAGCGATATCACTCGAACCTACCAATTGGCGCCGGAGAAGCGCCTTCGCAAACCGGGGGTCATGCTACGAGGCGCTGCAGATGCGAACGATCATGATAGGACTGACGAAGACGACGATCACCGATAGTCGTGCGCACAGGCTTCAACTTGGATGCCTGTCTCCTGTCCGTTGTATATATCTTGTAAAGATATGGTCAAGCATCTTTCCTCCCCGTAACAATATATATATATATATATATATATATATATATATATATATATATATATATATATATATAGTGTTTTCGTATGCAGAACGCTTAAACACATATCTAGGCCCTTCCCATTGTTACGGATAGACTATGCGTGACTAGGCGGAGATTATCAGAAAAAAATAATAACGATACTTTCGCTAATTACCCAGAACGTGTTAAATAACTTTTTTTTATTGCTCACTTTAGGGCACATGTGTTTGCGAAATTGGAACCGAAACATACTGAAGTCCTGTGTGCTTATGGGCAATCTCAAGGGTAGCACCCATTATGAGATATCCGTCCCCAAAATCTGCTGAAAGATGCCTCGACGTTCCATTTAGGATCGGCCCGAGCTGTTAGAAGCACACTTTTTGGAAACTTGACTGGAACGCCACTGTAATTTGGTAGCACGTTTTTCAGGTCGCATATCTTGAAAGTGCTGCTCAGCGGACATGACTTCGCTATACAGCTCTGCTTCAATTTCGCGATTGATGTTTTCCTGCTACTAGCGTCCGCCTAACCACACACACACACACAACACCACGCCGAACAAAGGGCAACAGAAGGAATCACGGAAACACGGATATGGGCTATTGTTAAAATTGAATTACACCTATCAATGCAACGTTTTGACGTGATCAAAGTTACAATATTGTTATTTAGTAACTTTTAGGTATTGCCGATTATTAAAGAACTGTACTAAGACGCGTGCTACAATGCGTTGCAATTTCTTCTGATGGCCAAGCAACCAATATTTTACTTAAAGATATCGGCTTCCTATTCTTTAAAGCATGTCTACATGAGAGCATAAAGTGTGCGACTGCGGGAGCGTCTTCCTTTTTCACGCTCTTGCTTTTCTCGTTGTTCAGAGGCGAATAAAATGAAAAGCGATAAACAGCTTTAGAAAATATCTTAAGTAAAAAAAAAAACACACACACACACACACACACAACGAACAGATGTGATTGGCGAAACTACAAAAAAGTGACAAAAAAAAAGAGCCGAAGAAAAAATAAAAATGAAAATAAAAAAGTGCGCCATTAATATTACCGCACTTCTTTCGGTTTGTTTCGCAAGCTTTACAGTGCAAGCTTTCGAAGGACTCATGCTTTCATTTAGTAAGATTGTATTCACATGGGCTGGTCGTATGGGGCTTGCAGAAAACAAAACAAGAAAATTCCGGAAGCGTCAGCTATTCTTTTCCCACCCAACCAATTAACTGCAACAGCAGGAGGCTCTCCCAGCTGACAACGCCATGGTGTGAAGAACATCTTTGCGATACACAGAACGTCGACCGACTGCGGTAAATACGGGGTGATCATTTTTAAGCTTTCCGGATTTTCCCAAATCGCCTGTGGCAGATACCATATTTCATTTTCTTGAGTTGGATTATTCGAATAGGTGGTCATTACTAGCACGAGAAATCGATACACGTATTAAAGTAATTAACAAAATTTCACTAATTAATTTCTTAATTAAATTATTGCGAAATTACGAATTGTAGCCGATGAGTATACAAGACGTATCCACATGAAATGATTTTCCAGGATGAGAACAATTTCGAGATATTACTTCGCAATTTGTGGGAGGAAATACATTGGCGTTCCAGTTACTTTTGAGCTTAAATGCATAAAAGAACGTTTTGTTAAAAAAATAAATAATTGGAACAGTGCATTTTTATGACGAGCTTGATGATCTCCAACTTGGTTTTGTTCTGGGAATTTATTCCAAGTGAATATGCCTTGCAAACTCACAGGCTACAATTCGTAAATTGCAATATGTGCCGTCAAGTAACTAGTAAGTTAATTGATCACTTTTAATAATTAGTTGAATATTTGTTTCGATTTCTAGTGCAAATAATATCCACCTGTCTAAATAATCCAATCTAAGGACTAGAATTATATTATCTGCAACAGACGATTTTTATCAATTCCGTAAAACTGATTAACCTCTCATCGGTTATAAGAACATGGTGGCTGCAATGCTATTATTGGATGAAAGAACATGGATACTTAATTCAAGAATCCAGTTTTTTCAACAACGAAAAACAATTTCCAGTGCGTACGCGTCGTCTTACAGAAATGCAAGAATTGAAAATAAATTTTATTATGCGGTTAGGTTCACTTCCTAAATCCAAGATTGCTCCATGTTTTATTGATCGAAATGTTCAAGTAATCCTTACAGAATTGAGGCTGAGTTCATCAGAAAAGCTACGTCACTCCGTAATTAATTCACCGGTAAGAGCGGACACAGTTTAGGTATTTTGACGTTTGTGCGTAAATCGGTTGCACTTAATGCGAATGGTGACTGTGTAATGAAATGCGTGACCCGATGGTGCGACGTGCGTGACCGAAAAATCAGTTTTAATACGGTGCAAACAAATGAATGGATGAAAAGCGCGACACGTTCCGTGTTGTGGCCTCCGAGATCCATGCACTGGCGCCGTTACTCTCACAGTCTACGAGTCTGTGAGTCTTGTCAAAATGCCATGCGCGAATGGCATTTTGTTACGCGAACTCTATGATTGCGCACTAGCGCAGTGGTGGGCGTGTTCCGCTTCGAAGTGCGCATTGCCTCAGAGGCACCAGTTCAAAACGCATTGGTGCTCAAACGCTTATTTGGCTACCCTACGCCTGTTTTGCCTGCGTACGTATGTTGCACCTAATGCGTTGAAGTAATGAAACCATTGAATATTGTGCGCTCTTCTCTGTGTACCTGCGAGCTGGCTATATGCAGGGTGCCCCAACTATCATGCACCAAGATTTAAAAATATGCAAATGCCACGTAGCTGGACAGAACCAAGGTAATGTTGTTTGATGTCGCTTGGAGATACTCAGATTGCATTCCGCCTAATTGCATATTTAGTCCTAATTAATTAATCAACTTCTCAGATATTATCATTAGATGAAAAGTGTAAATGAGAAAATTGTAGAGCATGAAAAAAATGCAGCCAGTTTCAGCAAGTGAAATCTGTCGAAACAGCGGAACAAGGCGTATTTTGTCTCACACGCGCGCACATGTATGTGCGCCGGCGTTAATTGCGCTTGCTTGCAGTAGTCGACGAGTTCACTTTCTTTTGTTTGGTCCACCCTTGGGCTACTCTCGCGGCTGCTACAGCACGCCGACTGGTGTCATTGCAAAATGAACAGGAACAAAGAGGAGATTAATGCCCGGCCGCCGATTATTAGGCAGATTAGCAGCTGTTAATTTCTCTGCCTGCGGTATGAGCTAGCAATAAACCTGCCGAGTCGCGTGTAATTAGCGCCGCGGCATGTGCCCGGTGCCGTGTCGCCTTGGCCAAATTTAACGGCTGACTGCCTGCGCGCTCGCGCGTTGCCTGTGTTCGCGCCGAGGATAACAGCATCAGATCGATGTTCTCGCTCACCCTCGAGTACGTCCGCCAGCTGCAGAGCGTCGTATTTTGCATCGTTTAGCTTTTTTTTCTCATCAGTCTGCGGGGGCCAGGCTGGTTTCCGGAAATGGTGTCGGGGCTAGCTGTGCGAAAGGCTAACAAGGCAGTCGGGGTACGAAAACGCTTCCCGCAACGGCAGCGTTGAGTTCGGGAGGCCGTTCCAGACAAACTATTCATACTTTAGGCAGACAGCTGGGCCAGTTTCCTGCTTCAATTGTGCGACATATTTACAGCGTTAAGGACGGAGCTCAACGCGAAACAGGCAGAGCCGGCAGTCGTGTAGTTCTGGTTCACTTTCACCCAGGAAGCCTTTCGCTTACAACTCGCAGTGTAATCGGTCGCAGGACAGGTGACTTCTATAGCCATCGCCTGCTTTTGAACTTCCTCGTGCGCAATTTATTAGCAACTGGGTTGTAATTACGCGCTACCCGTTGTATTCCTTCATCCTTTCTCCAGTGAGCTCCATGCATTTTTTTACATGTATTCGAAGTAAATCATGTTATGCTCGAGGATGCGCGAGAAATATTTGAATATTTAAATAAGGCTGTCAAACTTCCTTGCGAGAGGAATACTGTCTTACATGATTTTTTTTTTGAAACGAAGATGAGACGATGGGCGGTATTTTCTAATAACGACCTACTTTAGTTTTCATTCTATTTAGCATGTCGTTATTAGCTTGGACGTGGCTCGGACATCATTATTATCGCGGGAATCAGCCACTGGTTTCGACGCATATGAAGGATGAAAAAGGAACGCGACAAAACGCACACCCAGCAGTTGGATGCTAGGGGTTCCTTTAATAACATTTCAGTAATGTCGGTCGTGCTCATATGTACAAGACGCGAGAACACAACTTTTTTTTTTTTCTTTTGGAAGTCCTATGAGGCGCATATGCCTTCCACATTTCTGTTTCCTTTCCATAATCGACCTTACAGCGTAAGATTATATAGTATTTTCCATAGAATTGCCTCTGTTTTGAATAACGTCTATTACTTAACAAGTCAAATATGCAGCATAATGAATTTTTAAGCGTATTACGGGTGTTTTCACGAAGATTCAAAAAAATTATAGTGAATAATCATTTAGAAACTAGGACAACCAATGGCCTTTCGCCATCAGATTGCCAGGAGTTATGCGCACTAATTTGTTGGCTACACAATAAGAATGCTAATTAATCAATTAATTATACCATATCCATGTAGCAAGGGACTATGAAAAGTTTACAGCTTCCTAGGAGCCGACTTCTTTTTTGCCTTACAACGGACTGAAAGTCGCTCTCCGAAGTCCTACTGCGCCAAACAATTTATCGCTTTTCTCCACACAAAGCTGAAACTGCGAACTCGCGAAATGTAGGATACTACGTGGGGAAAAAAAAAGTCACAAGTTACGCAGGCTTTTATCCAGGGTTCTCATTTTCGGGAGTGTTATGGCAATCATGGCAGGGTAAGGATGGGAAGAGGGAGGGAGCGAGGAGGTGAAGGTTGGTGGAGGTGTAATGGGCAAAGTGCGCTACATAGTCTAGGTTCGCAGTCAATACAAAATAATGTCGAGAACTGGACATCCAATCATTCTATTTATTAATGGCGAAAATCTCACTTTGCTGGGAAACCATATGAAGGTTGCGTATAATCTCGCGAATCTATTGCAGCCATAAGTAGAGATGCTTTAGATTGCGTGCATTTGCGTGATCTGAGTTATCAGCTACTGTATTTAGTGGCCTACATTTTTGAGCTCTCAACATTTCCCCCAGAAATCTATTGCCTTTGCGAATGACACCTTAAGGCTCAACGCGAGCATAAATAACGAATTGCACCTCCACGCCATGGTTGTGGCTTCCACAGCTATCTGCTGACTACACTCCTTGCTTGGAAGAATAGTGGAGAAGCAGTACTAAGTGGACAACAGGCGCGAACAGACGCTCGTCATGCCTGTCATTTCTGAATGTGTGCATGTTCATGCCTAGTGGTTGGTTGTCTAATAATGGGACGGTATTTACGATTTGAATATCCCATTATAAGGAGAATGGGGAGGGGGCTGAGTGTAGTTGAGAAACGAAAAGCAGGATGGTTGGGGGATGTGAATGTTATAAATCAGTTGGATAACACGTAGCAGTGTTTCTAGGTCTATGCTACGCAAGCATGCACGTCTATTTAGTCGCGTTACACCACGCTTAGAGCATGCGCTCTTCTTCCTCTTACCATATTTGTTACGAAACAATGGTTTTCTCCAACTTCGTGGGCATCGACAGGATGGCGATCTTTGATAACACATTTCCATGTACTATAATCTCTGGCTAACAAAAAATGTGGCAGTTTCACCCGAAAGGCGAAGCAGCAATTGCGATAGCAAATGAGTAGACAGCTCTACGAAGTAAGGATAGTAGTTTTATCGGCAGTATAAAGTTGTAAACATCGCTTACTAACTGCATTAACAAGCATGGTGTCACGCGCACACGAGCAAACATGAACACATCTCACTCGATGAGCGCGGAAACTCGCTGTCAAAACGCTGGAGTAAAGAAGCGCGCAGCAGCAGCGAGCGAATTGACCTTCGTGCTACCTCTCGCTTCAACGTGAAAGTGGCGAAAACACAGCGCACACGCGGCCGCGTCATACGCAGCAGCCGCCGGAGCAGTACCCTGCACCCTCCCTCCCCTCCCCCTGGAGCCTTGCTCCTCCCCGCTTTCCTGCTATGCGCGCGCGAGATTGAGCCGCCATCGTCGGCTTCCCTTCGCACGCTTTCACTCGCACGTACAGCATAAGGCACGCGGTGACGACGTTATCGCCCTTGGACTTTAAACGGAACATCACGGCGACGCCGACAGCAATGACGACGGCAGAAATGTGCCTGGAGTATCCATATAATTGCTACCAAAATAAAAAAAAATCTAGTTTATGCAAGGGGAAGGAGGCGTTTTGGTTCGGCATCCGGTGGTCTAAGTTTACGGAAGTTTACTTGGTGTAGATTTCGGCAATTCATTTTAAATTAAGTAAGCTTCCGCAAACTTAGACCACCGGATGCCGAACCCAAATGAGTGCTCGTACCCCTTGTATAAATTAGATTTTTTTATTTTGTTAGCAATTATATGGACACTCCAGGCACATTTCTGCCGTTGTCATCGCTGTCGGCGTCGCCGTGATGCTCCGTATAAAGTGCAAGGGCGATAATACGTCGCCGCACGCTGTCTGCTGTACGTACAAGTGAAAGCGTGCGAATGTAAGCCGGCGATGGCGGCTAAATCTACACCGAATGTTAGGAGCAGTCGTTTTGGTTCGGTATTCGGTGGCCTAAGTTTGATGAACGTTACTTAATTTAAAATGAATTGCCAAAATCTACACCGACTGTTAGAAACAGTATTATTTAGGTTGTCAATTAAAAAAAATTGCCGAGAACAGGAAAACCTTGCTAACTATAGGAAATGTTTCCGAAAAGGGGAAACAAAAAAATCAAATTTACAACACAGGAAAAAAAACTCAATAACAAAATTTTGTAAACTGCATCTATTGAAGCATCTGAAGTAGACAAGTTTCATATAACGTACGCCGCTTTGGATTAACGCCTTTCTTTGTTTGTCGAAGCAAAAATTACGGTGTTTAACGTACTGCGGTCTAATTTTGACTACCTGGCGTTCGCTAGTGTGTTTTCAAAGCATTGTTACATGAGCATTTTTGCCCATCGGAACGCAGCCGTCGTGACTCGAAATCGCACTCGCTACATCGTGACACGCAGCAGGGCAATGCACCCTCTGAAACATCGCGGCGGGTAGACGTAGGACTTTTGCAGCGCTCACGGTAAGAATCTAATAATCCCAAGTCAGCTGTAAACTAACCCATTACGTGTTTCGGTCTAGCAGATACAGAGGCGCAACATCTGCTTTTATTGTGCATAGTTACACATTTTTACACTTATGCTTGAATATTTCAACCATTTTCCCGGCATTCCCGAAGAAATGTGTGGCCCCGAATAAAATTTCTTTCTTTCCAAGAGCCGACAGAATGAGTCTTTGCCTCTTCAAAACAATAAATTGGTCTGAAGGATGATTTCCTTTCAGATAGCAAGACAAAAGGTATGCAGGAAAATGGAGACGATGCGTTCAACAGTAGGCGAATTACAGAAGCTTCAGGCTGGAGGCAACCTTTATTCAGCAGCGTTTATATACGTAGCTCAATCTGCACCCAGGAAGGGGAGAGGAGAATAACTGGGTAGCAAAGAGTAAGGTGGGGGAACTGAGAGTGTCCAACAGGAGATATTAGTATATTATACTTAGGTGGCTTAGGTTGCTCTAACAAGCAGGCGCCATGAAAAAAAAAAGAATGGCGAGGAACTCTTATTTAAGCTGGCTTTACCAATCCGGCGGCCTTAGTTTTCCCATAAAGCAGCAAGTGCGCGGTGGGCTTTGGACAGTGGAAAAACGATCGAGATAAAGAAATAAAAATAGTTGTATCAAAATGTATCCACGAAAGGGGAAACTGCCATCCACCCGACTTCCCTGATTCGGTATAGCAGTGTTTTTGTTATGATCAAAACACTGCGATAACACTGGAGGGAAGTTACTACTAAGCGCCGTAAATGAGTATGGTAATAGATGGGAGTACCCACTCGACGTTCCTAACTGAAAGTTGTTGAATTTCGGCCGATATTTTGAAACACCATTAACAAAATAATGTTGCCTATAGTGTTCCGCCCGATGCTCCAACCATTGGGCCACAATATGCTTTTGTTGTACCAGTGCCAACTGGCTCTTTGAGATGATCGCCGCGTGCGTCACATTGCGTTTAGCACCGGTGTGTGAGAGTGCATGCGCGCGCGCCAGTTTCCTTTACGCCAACGACAGAGGAATGAAATAGGCACATGTATGGCATTGATTAACCGCTTCATGAAAGCTTAGAGTCTAAGATGTGTGTTGCATTCTTAACAATTCTTAACAATTAGCGCTTGATTTCCAGTGCTTTGCACTGGAAATCAAGCCCTGTTGCCTTCGAAGCCGAAGTCAGCAATGGTCATCCTGTTGCGAGCCGGCCAACATGTAAATCGCACGAGCACGTTTGGCATGGATTTGTCTTTGGATGGTACTCTGTGCACATTATCATCTTCAGAGTTGTCCATTTGAATACCTAGCTTCATCTCGAGCGTCTCCACAGGTTTCTGAAGGTTTTAATTTGGTACAAAGGACACGCCTTTGATTTCAATATTGTTTTGCCTACTGCACTGTTTACGTTCAATTATATCGGCTTTACTTACCTCGAATCCTTTCTTCACATTTCCCTCTTTTTGCTTAAAGAAAGACTGACACTTTTCTTTGAGCCTGTGTTCTAGGTGTTCTTCTTTAGCCTGTCCTGGCGAGGAGAGCGAGGCACACCGGAACCGTGGTTGCAATGAGGGCACAGCCACGCGGCAAAACATTTCACCTTGTTGCAGACTCCAGCTGACGCCGGGACAGACGGTGCAGTACAGCGGACAGTGACATGACGTTTCATTATACGCACGTGTGACAGTCAAGTGATGTTTTCATATTTTCGTGTGGAGAAAGACGACCAGCCTACATAGATAGGCCTGTTGCAATTCCACCAGTGAGACTTACGAACCGCTCCTGGTGTCACGAAGAGCTAGGCCGAGGTGGAGATTGTACTGACCAAAGCCCCACGTGCGATGCAGGAGCACCACCAACAGCCGCTGTAACAGCTGCTTTGAAACTTGAGTGCGAATCCCTCGCAGCCAGGCCGCATGACCTTGAGGGTGGTACGTTCTATGTCGCACATATACATGCATAGTGCTCACCGCCATTTCTCGCTATACATGTACAATGCATTATGGCGACTACAGAATCGTCCATGCACTGTCTGTGCAGACGCTATACTAAACGCTAGACGCTATACATCTTAGATTCCTTGCGAGATTTTTTCACAGTCATTGCACAGTTGTATCACACCAATTGATTGGAAGGTGACAAGAAGGGCTCGTTTGCACAAATAAGGTGTTTCTCAGTCTCCACTGAACTACATACCGATATCATTCACCAGTATGCCTTGCAACCTCATATAACGCGCCATCTGGTCACTTGTGGTATATTTTCTTGAATGCAGCTAATTTTCCTGTACTTGTCAGCATAGTTTTGGAAAATACATGTCTTGTGAAACGCTGCTTTTGTTATTTAAAAACGGCTTATTTCGCGCTGTTAATAATGGTGTTGTATTTTTCTATCTTTTGCTAAGGCATACGATCCCCCCCTCCCCTTCCCAGTCCCACATGAGGTACCCTTTCTCAATCTGTTAGTCTTTCTCTTTCTCAAACATTCGCATCGTCGAGGTTGAACTTCTATGCTGATGTTTTTAATTTGATTAAATGCTTTCTTTGCAACCCCTTTCAAGATTTTTCGATTAACGGTTATGATTCTTCTTTCGCTCCAGTAACCTCGGGGATGCCTCAGGGGTCCGTTTTAGGACCGCTACCCTTCCTCATATACATTAACGATCTTCCTACCTAAGTCTCTTCTATAATTTTTTTGCGGATGATTGTGTAATATACCGCATAATTTCTAACCCCTGTAACCGTACTGTATTACAGACTGACCTTGATAATATTTCCTGCTGGTGTTCTCATTGGATAATGGAATTTAATATTAACAAGTGCAATATGTGCATTTCCCGACTGCCTTACTCTACTAATCCTGCCGGTAAATCTCTTAATAACACACCTCTAACAACAGTGACTTCCTACAAATATCTCGGTGGCATTATAACCCAGAATCTATCCTAAACTTTGCATGTTAATTAGGTCATCAACAGTGCAGATCGCATGCTAGGCTTTCTGCCTCGAAACTTTTCACGCGCCCCTACTACCGTGAAGCTCCAACTTTACATAAACTTGGTCAGGCTCAAACTTGAGTATGCCTGCTCAATTTCGGATCCTGGCCAGGTAACAATATAGCGAACCTTGAAAAACACGTCCAAATAGCAGCACTAGAGGTTATGAAAGTAACGCTTGAGCTACAAGACCTTGCTCTGCAGCGAGTGTTCTCGACTGTGCCTCTTCCATAAAATATTTTACTTCGACCAGGTACTTAACGAAGAGTTGCTTCATCAACCATCGTACGTATCATCTCGCATGGATCATTCGAAAAAAAAATTGTTGTACCCTTTTGTCGCATCCAACCTCGGAAAAGTGGAACCGACTCCCTGCCTCCATCACTCCATCTCTAAATCCAAGAACTTTAAGATAGCTGCTAACACTTAACGCTGTTCTTGCCCCTCCTTTCTGTAAAGCCTTCCGGCGATTGAGAGCACGAAAATGAATGAAAGAATAAATAAACAATGAATGAATGAATGAATGAATGAATGAATGAATGAATGAATGAATGAATGAATGAATGAATAAATAAATAAATAAATAAATAAATAAATAAATAAATAAATAAATAAATAAATAAATAAATAAAAAAAATGGAATACTGTCCTCACCGATCATTCATGCAGAAGTCGGTGAGGACGCTTTTGGGCTTTTTGAGAACGACTAGCCTGTGCGAACGCCTTTAACTACGTGGTACTGTTCGCACGCTTCCACGCATTCACCGCCTCTTTTGTTGCTTTCTCACTTATCTATTCATCAGTTCCCTACCGAACATAGGGTAGCCAACCCGATCGACGCTCGTCTGGCTAACATTCTTGTCTTTGTAATTATCTCTAGCTACATGTCACCCGCCGTGATTGCTCAGTGGCTATGGTGTTGGGCTGCTGAGCACGAGGTCGCGGGATCAAATCCCGGCCACGACGGCCGCATTTAGATGGGGGCGAAACGCGAAAACACCCATGTACATAGATTTAGGTGCACGTTAAAGAACCCCAGGTGGTCCAAATTTCCCGAGTCCCCCACTACGGCGTGCCTCATAATCAGATCGTGATTTTAACACGTAAAACCCCATAGTTCAATTCAAGTCAATTAGCTACATGTCTCTACAGCTGTACGAAGAATATAGGGTCTTCAGTCGCCACTGTGCGAAACAGATGCCGGACAGGGGTCGAAGGTAAATCAAATGTGGGCACCAAAGCACGTGACTGGAAGACGGTGCATGCTGCACCGTCCTCCTGCGCGAGAAAGACGATCAGACCTATTTGACAAACCTGCAAAATCTTACTGCGATCGTCACAGCATTGTCTCAGTGCCGTCGGGGTCGTTCATCGCATCTGCTCCGCCCACCGGTGATGATCGCTTGTAGGAGCCCCGTCACAGACGGTGGATCGAGATGAAGAGGTGTCTCTGCCTAGCATGACAGACCCTGCGCTCATGACGACGAAGCTGTGTGATTCGCAAGAACTGCCGCTACAGTCCCTGCTCGGTGTGCTTGACGAACAGTGGTGCAGCCCAGAAAGATGTGCAAGTTCTACCATTTTATAATGACACATTTAAAACTCGTATTTACCCCTGTCGAACTAAGCCAATAGTAACGTTACTGAGGGCGTTTTTGCTCCACCGAGCGATGGCCCAATAGATATGGCGTTGTGCTGCTGAGCACGAAGCTGCGCGTTTTATTTCCTTCTGCGGTGGCTGCACTGCTATAGGAGGCGCTATGCCAAAATAATTGTGTTCGGAGCATCGGTTGCACGTTATGGAACCTCACCGGTGAGCATTCGGAGCCAGTAGCTGCAGCCTCTCTCATGGATAGAATCAAGAAGTGGTTGGTGACATCGAAATGTGAAGAAGTAACATGTTATACGTAAGCAAAGTAGTGTGATGCAAATATTGATAGAACCCGAAGTCGGTGAGTCTCAATAGGATAGGCAAAAGCGAGAAAAAAAAAAAACACCGAGTGCCATTTTTTATGACAGCAGGCGACGTGGTCAAACCAGAAGCCTTGCCGAAGCTGAACGTTATAATGGTGCAGCTGTCGGCGTGCGCTGATGCGAATCTCAAGAGTACAGAGCAATAAAAAGCTGTGAATTCACTTCAATAAAGACGTCGAATTGCATCTTCGGCTACACAAACCACTTCTCTTCAAATGGGGCTTTGCCTTGACTCAGGTTGAAAGCCTGTATGCACAAAATGCTCTTATGCTAGACTTGTCCGTAAGCGCAAATTCCTGCCGATCCCAACGCTGGACATATACCATTAGCGAAGACGATAGACCAATGTCAAAGAGAACTCGTGAAAGAAAATCTTTGTGCATTCAGCTCCAAGGCTTTTGCTGAGAACAGTCTCTTTAGGAGCCGAAACCTTCTACAGCGACAGGTTCAGCACGCGTCTTGCTGGATTGAGAGCTTCCAAATGTTGTACTTGTGGCAGAATTTCTAGCAGAACATCCGGAATCATGATCGACAGTCGCTTCCTCGAAAAGCATCCGTCGTTAGGCAGGCGGTTCACGGCTTGGCTACACTCTTGGATGCGTGCCTGCAAGAGCAGGCTCTCGGCCTCACCGTGTTTAAAATGACTGTGCGATTACTAGGGTGTCAGCACGTTGCTTAACAAGGGCGGCTGGTTTTACGTTGTTTTGTCTTTTTTTACCACACTGAATGGTCTTGTATTAGTGCGGCAACTACGTCAGAACTCATTTTATGAACTTCATGAACTCTACTTCAGCTGCTTTTTGTATGTCGCTCTTGCTTCATTGTTGTTGAACATTTTCTTCTTTTCATTTTTCTCCGCGTTGCACATAAGTAGCCGGCGCCTCTGACAGGAGTCAACTTCTCCTTACATGCTAATAGAAAACGCCCCACAAATCCCGCCAAAATTGGAGCGCAAATCAAAGGTTTTGACAAGTTCCGAGTGACTTTCCCGGTTTTCGCCTCAATGTTCTGTTTTTCTGTCGAATAGCCCACGAAGGGTCGCTTCTGTCTAGAAAAAAAAAGAAAAGAAAATCGCACTGCTTGATGTTTGCTTTCAGTCTGGCGCACGCTACACTCTCGCTTTGTTGATGGCCCACATGAGGCCGGCGTTATACCCTGCTGGGACTCGGTGTAAACAGAGACGTGGCGGGTTCCACCTGATCTGCGTCGACTTCCCAAGAAAGCAAACGAATGCGTTCGATGCCTCGATACGTAACGAGCCGCGAAAGAAGACAGGCGGCTGTAATTGTGACCTGAGTCGGGAGGAGGGGGGGGAGGGGAGGTCGGGGGGTGCGGGATGAGTTGAGGATTGCTTCGTTTGTCGAAAACAGTGCCTTCAGGAAGCGAGCCCATTGATCCTTCCCTTCTCCTTCTTTTTCTTGCTATTTACCTTCAGCAGCAGGCATAACGCGGTCAGCAGTGAGATTGATCGCTGGGGCACGCCGGATAATCCTGCGCCAAGCGGGATATAAGGCTGCTTCCGAGAAAACAGTGCACTTTTTCCGGAGCATCAGACAACGACGAGTCCTTAAGAAAAAAGGAACTTAGGGGGAAGAGAGGCGAAGGAGCCGCCACTGCCCAGCGATCTCGCTCTTGTGAAGAAAGGCGGAACACTTTCAGCACTCCATTCTCGACCCTGGTGCGCTGTGCGCCGGCGCGCTTCCCCGCGCTCCGCCGCCTTATACAACGTAATCGAGTGGTCACGCCGTCTTGCGGGGCTTTGCCCGTATGCTGCACGGCTATAAAGCACGAAACATCGAGTGAGATCGCGGAGGGTGCCTGAGAAATGCCCGAAAATGGAGAGAGAGAAGAGAAGTTAGTTTGCTAGTGGTCCCTCTTTTTTATTTTATTTTATTTTTTTTCATTTTTAGCAGCGCATGCATTAATTTCTCGCTGACTGTAGCAGCCTGCGTCCTAACGGCGGCATCTTTGAGTAGCTCAGCGGTGCGGTAAGCACACGCGGAGAGAAGCTTCTGTTAGCAAGAGGCCATGAACACGCTTGCTCGCTCTGAACCGAGGCGGAGCAAGAGCGCTATAAGCCCCAGCCTGAGCATAGGCTTCGCGGGTCCGGAAAGGAAGCCGACAGCAAGAGGCTCTAACGGCGTGGAAAACGCCGGGAGACGACGGCCGGTGAAACACTCCCGTCATTCGCGCCACGCTTTAGAGCTTTCCGAGCGCTCTTTCAGGCTCTGTCACTTGAGATGTCCCCTTTAGCACCGTTTTCGAAGTGACAGCTAGAGAGATACAGCCCTTCACCTGGGGAACTATAAATGCGTCGCCTTCGAGGCAGATTCAGATTATCAAGTGACAGGTTATTTTAAGTGAGGATTGTTTTGCACTGTTTCGTTTACAAGGCACGCAAGCCTCGTGTGTGGTCCTTACTCATTGAACAATAGCTAGAATGAAGGCAGAATACAAATCATAAAGCTCTACCCCTCTCTGCTGCAGCTACGCGGAACCGGAAAATTTACACTTTCTTTTCTGTCATTTTGTTCGTCTTAGCGGTAAGGTATACACTATGAAAAAAAATTGAGTAAACGGGGTATCGAGGTTAGTCTTTTTGGGAAGTAACTGACCTGCCCCAACCATTCGTCTTTTGGGGTATAACTATGAGAGGATAAACCGTTACTCCCCATGTGGTAGCGTCTTCAAGGTCTAACAGTAGCTCTTTTCCGTTGATCCTCAAGTGAGCATCGGTCATTCGTTGCGATGTTTCTCACAAAAGCAATTAACGACATTAGACATTTACACGACCCTAAAAAACTACCGAGCTGAAAAACAAAACATCGCCCAAAGTAAAAGTCGAACTCACGCCTTCGCGGTCGCAAGTCAGGTACTTTAACCACCATGTCATGCCAGTTCCCGTCTTTTTTTATTACGAGGAAGCAAAACTGTAGCACTTACACTAAATACACCACTAGTCAATCATCAGGCAAATTTAAACACAAATAAAAGAAATCTCTTGAGTGGTTAAGCCACGTCAGCTCGGTTTAAGGGACAAAAGTAGCAAGGCATGAGACCGGGATAGTTGGAGTTCCATCTCGTTAAGCTGAGCGAAACGAGACAAACGACGACAAAAACGTGGGCAGACAAACACTGACTTTCAACTGTTTCGATTTTTCAAAAACCAAAACAAATGATAGAAATATATATATATATATATATATATATATATACATGATCACATGCGTGATTTTGTAATGAACCACAGATGTTGAAATGATGGATGACACTCGCAAGAATGCGTAATTGCCCACACAAACACTCATAACGTTTTGTATTCTTGATAGAGGTGTGCGAGTAGGGATTTTCAGACCGACTAGTACCAGAAGCGAATCGAATCGAATATGGAATAGTTTTACAATAGCTTTCGTATAATGAACAGCCATTATCACAATTATTATAAAACGATCTTCACATCACGGTATTCTTAATGTTAGCAAGTTTCTGTCATTACATAGTACGTTATGAAGCGTTGTTTATTAAAAGCACAAATGTAGTCTTAGGAGCAGACGAGTAGTTTATTCTCATGCACAGGACTCTTCAGAGAGTGAATGATCGATGCATATACAGGGTCTCCCAACTATCATGCACCAAGACCTAAAGATATGCTAATGCCACGTAGCTGGAGAAAACCAAGGTAATGTTTGCCGTGGTGTTATGTGGCATGTATATAATGCACTGCACCCAAAAGGGCTGATGGATTTGTGATGGGGTTTCTTCGAGATGAGAATGCTAACGAGTCATCGTAAAATAATGAATACAGCAATATGTGACACCATATACTATAGCCTATAAAGTATGGCTACGTAAGCGACGTAGCCCTGGGAGGTATTCTGTAATTCTCCAATTAGTGAACATTTCCATTTCGTCTGCCGCTCAAGTTCTGATTAGCTGGGCTTTGTTTCGCTTCAGAGGCAGACAGGCACGCCCAGCCAATCAGCACTTCAGCAGCAGACGAAATGGGCATGTCCACTAGGTTGACACTTGCAGAATTCACCCCCCCTCCCCCTGCTCCACTACGCAAGTCGTCATGTTTTATTGCGACAGCAATTATATAGACACTCGAGGCGCATTTTTGCCGTCGCTGTATGTTCTGTATAAAGTGCAAGGGCGACCACACCGAGTGTGGTCAGTATGTGCCAGTGTAAGCGTGCAAGGGGAGCCGACGATCGCGGCTCAATCTGGCGCGCGCAAGAGAGGAAAGCAACGAGGAAGCGCGCCGTCTTCCGTCGCGCGCGAGCCACAGGAGGGAGGGGTGGCGGCGTTGTACTCCTTCAGCAACTGTGTATTGCGCGGCCGCGCGCGCGCCTCATCTTGAAACCGGCCTGCGTTGGGGGCAGAGTCTAGGCAGTCTAGGAGCGGCGACGGCTCATACCTTTAATTCTGTCTTTCTTGCTCATTGGCCTTGTTTTCACACTTCACAGATTGTGTTTGTACAAAAGCAATTAGATAGTCTAAATGTGAACATTCGAGAGGTCATTCCATCAACTGAATCAAATCAGAATATTAGGATAGACTTTGACGACATTTTACCCCGAAACACTAAGTTTCAATCAGTCACGTTCTTAAATAACCTGTTGCAAGGTTACCTTGCACACGGACAAACAAATAGCATAATAACCACAGACCCTTCAGTGAACAATAATAAGGAGGGCGTAGGCATTTTCTCGCTTTCGCTTGACTGGTCATTCTCTTTAAGACTGCCAGATTTCACTCCCGTTTTTGAAGCTGAGCTTCTGGCAATGATTTTAGCGCTTCGGAAACTCCCTTCGAACGCAATAAGTGTGGTTATTATAACAGATTCCCTTTTTGTCTGTACTTCGCTTGCATCCAATTCACCAACTTCAAAGACGTTTGTAACATGAGATCATCCCCAGTTAAAGTTTGTAAAACTATAATAGGTGCCAGTTCATGGCAGATTCATTAGAACGAGCATCCCTGAGCGGACCGATAATGTCGCTTCTTCCAGTAGTGGCGCACACAACAGCGATTAGATATCTAAAATATTCAATTCGTAGAGATGTCATTGAATCAATAACAACAGGGACTGAATTTAAGCACCTAAAATTTCAGTGGAAAATCCAGTGATGGATCCATCAAGATAATCGGAAGTAGTCATCACCAGATAACGTTGCGGTTCCCCCCTTAAAACCTATGTTGAGACAGGACTGGTCTGACATTACCGCCTCTTGTGTCCATTCTGCCAAGAAACAGAATCTCTAGATCACTATTTTTTGCTATGTTGCCGATACAAATTATTAAGAAAAAGACTTTTAGGAAGTCCGCTTGCTAAATTATGGTTAATCTTATCACCAGAAGTAATACTATTTTTCGGTGCGTCAGTTCTGGGTTTTAGTCATAGGGACGTGTTTGATGCCGTTCGCGGTTACATACAGTCAACTAAACGAATAAGTTTTTGAATGTTCGTTTTTTTTGCTGTTTTTGTAAGATTTTTGTTTTAATCAAATATGTAATACTTCAACACATTAAGTAATAGTTTAAGCACACAATTCTTGGCCAATCGCCCAGTGGGGGTATAAGCCATAGTATGAGGCCATCACCATCATCAGCATCGATACGAACGTGCATGGAAGCTCGGGGCTCTCAGAACGCAAAACGGCTGAGCTACCAGGCTAGGCAGGGCGTGTACGGGTTCAACCAGAGGCACAACATGGACCGAGCCGGTGCTACCAGATCAGCCGGGACGAGACTGGCGTGTCCTGCGGTGAACCAGTGTTCCAGGCCAGAGCCGAGATGCAGACCAGACAGAACGGGTCGGTGCGGTTCCTGCGGTGAACAAGCGTTCGAGCCCAGTGGTAGCAGATGACCCTGGTCGAGAGTGGAATGTTCGGGCGAGTCACGTGAAAGGGTCCGGCACAACCGCCAGGTGGAGTCATGGCTATAGAATAAATGGTCACGGCCTATGGTGAAACACAACTGTCTTTACATTATGTACAGTAATTGGATCGAATGCTGTCCATGGCGGACGGTGTCTCTTTCTTCTACTTTGTCGTCTTCTCCGTGCGTCCACACTCCCGCGTGCCGTGCAGTTGGCTTCTTTTTCTCTAGCTCTTCGAAGAAGGGTAAACATTCAATAGTGGCCACGGTGCCGGGTTGCTGACAACGTTGGGCCTGCCGTGCTGTCGCACGAGCAGTTAGTTCATCGTCTGCTCGTGCGCTGGTCGCCTGTACGATTTCGTCATACAAACGGCGCTGCAAGTCTGTAAGCGCCGACGCCTCCGACTTCGTCACCAAGTACTGTGAGTGACCATCATACGAAGATATTCATAAATCATAAAGACTCATCGTATCGTCAGTGAGAACATGCGCTGTAACAACTCGCGTGAGCGGTGGACTGTTTGGACAATTATAGAAATAGTTTTGTGTCTTGTTAGCTCATCGGAAGTGTAATTGCTGCCGTCGGTCGTTGATAAATGTTTGTCTTGTCTATGACTTTGCTACCTGTATCTGAGTCCCTGGCCCTCGAACCACCGGAACATCGCACTCGATGACTGCGGAAACTCGCTGTCAGAATATTGGAGTGAGGAAGCGCGGCAGCAGCAGCGAGCAAATGGACCTTCGTGTTGCCTCTCGCTTCAACGCGAACTAAATGGCGAAAACACAGCGCACGGCGGGCACTGTTCCCGTCGCCGATCACATTCAAGATAGGCCCCGGGCGGCCGCGCTCTGCCTCGCCACACGCTGCTACTGCGGGAGTAGAACGCCACTCCCCTTTCTCTCCTCTACCCGGTGCCTTGCGAGCCACAGAAGACGGCGCGCTTCCTCCCCGCTTTCCCCCCTTGCGCGCGCGATATTGAGCCGTCATCGTCGGCTCCCCCTCGGAAGCTTTCATCGCACATACAGCATACGGCGCGCGGGGACGATTATATCGCCCTTGGACTTTATACGTAACATCACGGCGATGGCGACGCCGACGGCAGAATTACGCCTGGGGTGTCCATATAATTGCTATCGCAATAAAAAGTTGATTCAAAATTTACTTCGGCGTTATCGGGGCACGTGAAGCTGGCTCCTCTTTTCTAAATACAAGCTGGCATCAAGAAGGCGTGTTCAGAAGGCATTAAGAAGAACGCGTTAGCACACGTTCACCCGTATGGTTCAGACACGTCTTGGGCAGCCTCGGCTAAGCCATTCCATGTATATGTATACAGTGCTTTGTTTTTGTACATCGAACACTTCCAAAAGAAAGAAATTCTTTAAAAATATTGGTGTAATTACGTCACTCCAAATCAATTATCTGCTCAGGCGGACATCAGTTTCAAGAAAAGTCAAATAAATTTATTCACTCTATAATTTGATTACAATTATTAACTTCTTAGCTACAAACTTTACGGTACATGTTTTTATTAAAACATTGAAGGGAATTGTCATAAAAGTCTAGTTCTGTGTTTCTACATCTCAACATCACCACGTACACCGAAATAACTGGGTCGAATTGCTCGTTCACTTTACCAGAATTACGTTCAAATTACCTGTACAATGCCAGACTGGATGCAGAGCCACTTCAACAGCAGAAGCGAGACGGACCGCTTTATCGGACAGAGACGGACCGGAGGCGGACCGCTTTACGCCGCCCTACTATTTCACAGGGGCGTTGCACCGCGAGCCGCGCATCGCTGGGCTGCATGCCTAATCAAGTAAATTGAACGAGTAACTTGACGCCAATTATTTCAGTGTACAGGGCCGTTCTGAAATATAACAACACAAAGCTAGACTGCTATGACGGTCGCCTTGAACTTTCCACGTGCTTTAAAGTTTATAACTACGAAGTTAATGAGTGTAATTAGCTTAACCGGTGAATGAAATACTTCGGTTTTTCTTACAAATGATGTCCGCATGGGTAGATAATTAATAGCGAAGTGATTCGAGTAACCTTTGTGGGCGTTTTTTTTAAGTATTCGAAGTAAAACTCTGTGAAGCAGGATAACCAGCGAAGCTGAATTGGGATCACTGTCGTGATAACTATATATTGATTTGTATAGTTATTGCTATATTGATTGAATAAAGACACATACCCGCAACTTCGTGGTTGTTACCATCTTTTTGTTTCTCTCATTCGTTACCACAGTGACCATAGCTTTGTGGTCGCTGTGGTACACCGCGGTTGGTCGTACTGCGATGCTAGACAGGTGCTATAAAAATCCGTGATTATTTATTTATTTATTTATTTATTTATTTATTTATTTATTTATTTATTTATTTATTTATTTATTTATTATACATACTTTCAAGGCCTATTAGGCACGAAAGAAAGGAGTGGTGAAAATATAGAATATTTGCAGTACAGGATAAGAATGAAAAAAATTAAACTATAAGGTACTTTGAACGGCAATCTTGAAGTTAGTGGTGTCACAAATAGAGACTGTGGAGGCGGGAAGGCGGTTCCATTCATTCGTGGTTCTTAGCAAAAAGGAAGAATGATACAAATTAGTTCGACAAGATGACACTTCAATTTTGTGTTCATGGTCGATACAAGATGATATGTAACTGGGTATGGTGAAAACGCTTTCTTTAAGAGAAGGGTTAAGGTAATCTATCCTATGAAAAAGACAGAGACGAGAATACTTGCGACGTAATGAGAGGTCAGGCAGGTCTAGTGTTCTTTTCATGGACGTGTCTCTAGAATGACGTGAATAATTTGAGAGTATAAAACGGGCGGCGCGGTTCTGAATGCTCTCAAGAGAAATGGCGAGATTGTTATGAGCAGGGTCCCATATGACACAAGCATATTCTAATTTTGGGCGACGAGTGTTTTATAGTATAGAGTAAGCTTGAGTGAATTGGGTGCTGATGCAAAGTTTCGACTCAAATAGCCTAACGTTCGGTTAGCATTGTTAGTGACATATTCAACATGCATGTTCCATGAAAGGGTGTTAGTGATATACAGGCCAAGATACTTATATGAGTTAGCAACCGACAGGGCAGTACCATTAATAGAATATGGGAATATATCAGAAGGGGTAGAGCTAAAGAAGATGCGCATACTTTTGCATTTAGATCTGTTAAGCTGCATTCGCCATTTGATGCACCAGTTGGATACACTATCCAGGTCGTCCTGTAGCTTACGGGAATCACTAAGGTTAGTTGTTTTGCGATATATGACGCAATCGTCCGCGAACAGTCTTATGGTTAAATTCGAGATACAGTCATGATGGTCAATAATGTAGATAAGAAAAAGCAGGGGACCGAGTACCGATCCTTGTGGTACACCGGATGTTACAGAACAAAGTCTGGATGTAAATTCGTTAGCGGTTACATACTGGGTCCTGTTAGAGAGGAAATCCTTTAGCCATGCAAATATCATGGGGTCAATATTAAGAAGGAAATGTTTGAAAATCAGTATATCGTGGGAAACAGAATCGAAAGCTCGCGAGAAATCTAGAAATACGTAGTCGCTAGATTCTTTAGTTAGTGGAAAAAGCACTGAGTTTTATTTTATTTTTCAGCCCCTCCAATCGGCGTCGAACCGTGCCACGTTCTATATAAGGCAATGAAGGTCATGCGTCACCGTATGATCGATAAGATGGTCACCTTCAGAGCGACTACCGCGACAGATCGGATCAAAAGCAGCTGGACGATGGCGATTTTGTGCTCAATGCCTTCGACCAAGATTTGGCCGACTACGCGCGTCCTGCCCATAGCAAGTCCTAAGTACAACTGCTGATAACGCCGCTAGGGCGATGACTACGTCAGAAAAAAAAAAAAAACGTGGCACAACGATTGGTGGGTAGACTATGACGTTTTATTATATTTTTCAGCCCCTCCAATCGGGAGCGAAGGAGTGGCGCCGGCGTGCAGGTGGTATAGGGTACGGGAAAAATTTCTATGTCGATGCGACTCGATAGACGGGGGCAAAAATTTTCAGAACCTAGCCATATACAGCTTCGCAGTAAAAACACAAAGAAAGAAGACAAACACTGTATATATAGTCAAAACACTGCAATATTTTCTTGAGATTTTAAAGTTGTAGCGTGAGTGACACTTAGTCCTCTGGAGAGATTGATAAAACGCCGCATCGACTCACATGCTGAATGTAAACTGCCAGCCTCGATCTCTAGCACACCAGAACACCGAAAGTTCTATGTGGTTTAAATATATGGCGTCATGACATTTCCGACTGCCTGGCTCAGCAGCCTCAGTGGCTCTGCAGCTTTACGCAAAGAACGTTCACGCAGGCGTCATAAGTTCTTAATGCAGCGCCCAATAATAATTAAAAAATTATGTGGTTTAACGTACGTAAGCTGCGCAGCTGTGAGGTATACACCGTATTGGATGTGGGAATGTTGAGACATATGGTTTTACTTTAACAGAATAGGAAATGGCAAAGAATAATAAGAAAACCGCGTGAGGGACCAAGTCTGTGAAATATGAATGCAGCAAATATAAATATGAAATATGAATTGTGCAGAGCAATGCATTAGTGGCATGCGTTGTGGTACTAAGCGAGCAAGAGGAAAACGAGAATAGATGTGTCAGGGCATGAAGGAAATGTAGGCCGCATGGATTCTCCTTCGTGACAATCTTTCACCTATCGCCCCCGCAATAAAAACGGGAAGCCTTTAGGGAGCCTCTACGGATGCCATGTCTAGCGTGACCTCTTTCCGTTGTCCTGACACAGAGCAGCGCACATTAGGGATCTAGCTGGAAGGCGTGGCAGGCATGGAAAAGAGGTCACGCATGGCGTGGCAGTTTGACAACTCTGTAATTGAGAAGCCTTACTTAGTTTGCGTGCTTCATATTCGTACAAATGTGGCTCCGCTGCCCTAATACTTCAAAACTGAGTAACTGCCGTTTCTCTTTTCGTACCACCGTTGAAAAACCATTCAAACACTTTTTATTCGGTGTCGCCGGAAGCGCCGGCACGAAAGAAGCGCGTGTGGGTTAATACAAGTTGTTTGGATGCGAAGTACGGAGGCTTGATTGGTTCCCGTTACCGCTGCTGTTGAGCGATGGGCACAAAGGCGCCCGGGGCACGACTGTTGGCAGAAGTCAGCTTACTCATGGCCAAATGAGAATGCCAACTGTGCAGAGACGCGCACTAACTAAAGGCGCCGAAGGTAAATCATTGGAGCACCGAATACCTTCCGAGATGACTGGGTGTCGCCTGAAGTCGTAACGGTGCGAGTACACCACATGAAAAGGAATAATTGTCATCCACCCGACTGTAGCTCGATCGAAGCTACGAAGATAACCTATGCGGGTTTCTATGAAAATAAAGCTTTGCAGTTGAGGAAAAATTCGTACTGGTCCGGGGGTCCAACGCTGAATCAAAGCCTTTCCGAGGTGGTAGCTCAACTATAGCCAAGCTGACCAGGAGGCTAGCAGATCGCAGAGCGAGGCCGAGTGAATCGACAACTCGAAGCGCAGGGTATTGCACCAAGTATGGCAAATGAGTTCTACAGAAGCCCCAAAGGTGAAGGAAGAATCATGAAAGGAACAAATTGTCATCCATAGGACAGCATCCGAAGCTACGAAGGAAATGGGTTTTCTTTGTAGTTTCGCAGTCTTTATAGGTTTCCCGGAAAGGCATTTGTCTCGGGTTAGATCCCCGGACCAGGACGAATTTTCTTCAGCCCTGAAACCATATTTGATGTTTTAAACCTCCATAGGTTACCTTTGTAGCTTCGACTACTGTCGGGTGGATGACATTTTTCTTTTCTTTCATGCTTCTTCAATTCAACCACCTTGTGGGTTTCCGCAGTACTGGACGCGCATTCACACACACACAAAAAACTCTTACGCTAGACTTCTTCGTAAGAAAAAGGTCTAGCCAATCCTGACGCTGGGCTATTATTAGCGAAGGCGACCGGCCAACGGCAAAGAGCACTTACGAAAGCTTTGTGAACTCGGCCCCTGATTCGCAATATTAGAGGACACCCTACATTCCATGTACAGGGTCGACCACATCTAAGGTGAACCCCTCATTAGTATTCAAGCCGGTAAAACTACAGCGTTTATTCTACTTCACGAGTTAAATGTTCGTTATACGATGTGTAATCATGGTGTCGATAAACACAATAATGATTTTTAGAATTATGTACTGAACATCAGCTTCTAAGATGTCTTGAATACTAATGAGGTGTTCACCTTAGATGTGGTCGACCCTGTGCGTACTTCAGGCGATCATCAAAAACGGTTGTGTACAGGGCATTGGGTGGACGTTAAAGAACCCCAGGTTGTCGAAATTAATCCGGAGCCCCCCAGTATGGTGCAGCTCATAATCATATGATGGTTTTGACATGCAAGATCCCAGAATTAAACTTTTTTGTTTAAAATTTAATTGTGAGTATTTATGTGCCACAACTACGATCATGTTTACCTGCAAGGTACATATATGTACATTACAGAGGGGCGGTACGCTAAGACATGTATATGTAAAAAGTCGCAGTTTCGCGCGAAAGGCGAAGCATCAATTGCGATAGCAAATTTACTAGTAGAGAGCATACGGAGTAAGGGTTATAGTTTTATCGTCTGCATCCCAGGTGGCACACAGAGTCTTGAAAACGTTGTATTATTGGATTCAAAGTCGAAAACAGATTTTTGACCAAAATCGACGCTTTAAAAACGTCGCAGGCACGACAGCTTAAAAACGAGGGGTGAATGCGTCTTGAAAACGTTTTCATAAGATTAGCCGTATCTGTTCAATTACCTAGCGTACCGGGTTTTCGACAGCGCCGTCTTTGGAGGGAGAATTCTTCATTTATCCAACCTTACAAAAGGTGGCGATACCGTCGTTACATCGTTCACATGACCACGGTGTACATGTTCAAGCTTGTGGCCGCGGCTGCCGGCTCCCGCGTGAAACTGGCCTGTGCATAGTTCTGTAATTGCGCTTGGTTTGGGCTGTCATGTGGTTCTACCTGTTTTCGGTTGTGCTGTACATTGTCATTGTGATGAGTGAAAGAAAACGATGACGACGAAGTGCGCGCGGGTTCTTTCGCCATTTGACCACGCATGTGAGTGATCTCGCCAAATCAGCGATGGCCCAGTGGTATTGGGCCACGTATGGTGAGCACGTGGCGAAATGCTTCGTGGCGAGACACGCGGCTAGTCAGCGGGAGACGGAAGACAGCAGGCCGACGTGTCGGACGCCGACAATCAAGGCTCCAAGAAACGCGGCCATCCATGCAGCTGCCGCCCGACCGTTGCCCTTCGCCAAGGCGTTCGCCAGCGCGAGTACCGCAGCTCGGAGTGGGGCTTGGCCTGCTGTGTTACCACTTGCCGGGAGCATTGCGGATCGCGGGCAAGGAGTCTCCTTGGTCAGTTGTTCGGCGGAGCACCGTTCATGGCCTAGCTAAAGGCCGCATATGCACCGAGCACTGCGGCTCGCGCGCAAGCTGTCCGCTGGGCAGGCTGACCATTCTTGCAACGTGCACTGCGGTTCGGATGCAGGCTGACCGATGAGCGCCATTGAGCGGTGGTCTCTAGTTCGGTCGTCTCCGGTTCGGTCCGGTTTGGTCGCTCCGCATCGTCTCCAACATCGAAGCGTGTCCGACTTCGTCAAGTCATCACCGCTCACTTCGGCAAGCCCTCGTGTCTTGTACACGGTACCGTGAGCTCTCTTGACTGTTTCTTTCTCGGACACGTATCAACCCTAGCTGTTCTAGCCTTGTATGTATGTCGTGTCATGTGGCGTAAGGTTCTGTGTGGTTGTAGTTTGATTTTATAGTTTACGAAAGTGTAGTTTGGTTTTAGTTTTCATAAAGGTAGTTTGGATTTTCCCATCACGAGTCGACTGCTTTTCTTGCGCCCTTTTCCTCATCGCGCGGCACGACAAACAAGTGTGACGGATGTCCTCGTGATTTCCTTTACACTCATGCAAATATTGCAGTGTTGTGCTGTCTTACTCGACACTGCGTGTGCAGTGATTTGTTTGTATGATTTTAATTTGTTGAGCAGCTTAGGTTTGCATTAAAGAGCGCCGAGTGGAGGGCACAAATTTGCTCTTCAATTTGATTCTCGTGTCGCTGTGTGAGGAGCCTTTTCAGTGATGTTCTATTTAAGGCGTTAAGCTCAGTATGAGGATAAAGGTCAGAAGAAATGTTGCTTTTGTGTGCCTGGCATCGGGATCCGCCGTCAGGAGTGAAACTATCAAGTTTGGCAGGATGCGAAGAAAGGCGGGAATTGCTGTCTCTGCGCACTTTGTCTATATCCTCTAGACAGCTGGGATCGCGATATTTCAGTTTCCCGTTTCGCAAGAATGTTGCAGACAAGAGAACTGACATAGAGGCTCTTTGTTAATGATTCATTACGTGTATCGTAGCGCGAGAGATGGGGTAAACTGCCCGTGCTATTCCCTTGCCTTGTGATACAGCGCACCCATAGAATATTGCGTACCACACCGTGCTGTTATCGCTTGCGATGCAGGTTCTCTCAATTGTGTTTTGGCCCGTTTTATCAGACGTTATTGGTATTTCATGGTATTTAGAGGAACTTCGTTTTCAATGTGACATGGGCAAATTCGATTTTCTTTGGCACCTCGGCATGGTTGTGATATAACGCGCTGCTTATTGGAGCTTTCTTCTTCTTATAGTTTTTATAGTTCCCGAGTGGATACCGCATATACACTGCATAACTCGATAGTGGTGCTCCATATGTGAATCGTGAATCTCGTTGTCGTAAAATATCCTGTTACTCCAGGTAGTCAGGATTATTTGCAGTTTGTGACTGGTGTCGGACGCTACGCTCCGCGGCCTTCGTGGCATTTAGTCGGCCGTCTGCCGAGTTCGTGCGCGTGCCAGTGTACGCACGGTGCTTGAGAAGTGCTCGCGCGGTTCTTTCGATTTGTGCGCTCTTCGTGCACTTCGCGCAACAGGGCATGCCGCGGTTCTTGGTCCTTGTGCAACAAACTTCCCTATCATACATCAGACAGAGCAGAGGAGCCTCTATTTAGGCATGTCAGCGCACTAAGTAAGTTGAAGGGTAAAAGTACATAGCATTTGCTGCTTAGAGTCCATGTGATGGGTTATTTACACAGCCATTTTAACCATGGCAGTGCGGAATGGATTCGTGCATGATTAGTTGCATAAATTGGTCCCTGCGGGGAGGTCTGAGTACAAAATACGGTTACAGGGCAACAGTGTACCAATAACTGCAGAAGTATCGGACGAATGCATTGTGACTGAATGTGGTGTCTTGAATGGTAGTGAGCAGTTGACAGGTGACTTAAAACGTGATAATGCTTTAAGCGCATAGCGGCTTTAATTATTCTTGCTCCCTTGCAATGTGCCAACTGATCGTTCTCATTCAGTCCACTGGCATCAACACATCGGCCACTGGTGAAAGTGCGGGAGAACACATGAACATACATTGGGACATCTTCCCTCATCTGCTTTAAAGGGCGTTCTCCAAATCGCTTAAGAAATGCAAGCAATCACACTGCTAGCACAGGAAGGGCGAGTGAACGCAATTTAATATGGTATTACATAAGCTGTCACTAATTTCACTTGAAATGCTTGGTAAATTTATTGTAGAATCTACATATGTGATTTCATTGAGCAGCCTCTTCAAAACAATTCCTGCAATAATTTTTATAGTTCCCCTCATTATGTTTGTTTTTATGATCCGGATACAGTGTTGTAGTTGCATATTTGTGTACATATTACTTTCATAAGTCATAATAAAATTAGTATGTCTTTAACATTGTAGCTTACTTGTGCTGTTATGTTTCATTACAAGCTGCAAAAAATTGAAAGAATGTGTAGGCCTCCCCACTTATCTAGCAAGCACACCTAGAGGGAAGTCTTCAGTGCTACACCTCAGTGCTACCTCTGGTGCTACCAAGTGAAGAGCAAATGCATATACAGGGTGTCCCAGCTAACTTTAGCCAGAATTTTAAAATATGTCGATGCATTCTAACGCGACCAAACCCATGTTGCTTACCATTGTATGGCGTAAGTCACTATTTTTTGTATTCTGCTTAATTGCATAATTAGTTAATATTAATGAACCAACTTCTGAAGCAACGAAGTTAGGAAAGAAGAGTGGTTTGCAAAACGTCCAATTAAACAGTTTCTAACTTTCTATTAAGTATTAGTATTTTCCCGCTTACTGCAGATGCCCTCAAAATAAAAAAAATACCATGTGACATGCCCCTTGTGCGCCGTGATTGCAGTGCCCCCAAACGCTCCGCGTACAAACGAACATAGCATTTAGCGGGGTGTTGCCGCTTAAAAGGCGACAGGGCACCGACGCAGGCGTTGGCTGCGCGATTTACGCCAGCAACCGTTATCGCTTGCGCTGCGATAACGCTTGCCCTGTCGCGTTTTAAGCAGCAGCACACCCTGCTAAGTGTTATGTTCGTTTGTACGCGGAACGTTTGGTAGCACTGCAATCACGGCGCGCAAGCGAGAATGTCACGTGGTATTTTTTTTTATTTCGCAGGCATCTGTAGTAAGAGCAAAGAAACTAATACTTAATAAATAGAAAGTTAGAAACTGCTTAATCCGAAGGTTTGTAGACCGCTCTACAACTTAATAATTTGAATTTTGTTTGCTTCGTTCGTTATTTAATATCAGCTAATTATGCAATTGATCCGAATACAAAAGTTAGTGTGATTTACTGCGAACAATAGTCCGCAACATGCATTTGATCGCGTTGTCTTAGTGTGCAGCGGCATATTTTCAACTCTGGCAAAGTTAGCTGGGACACCCTGTATATGCCAGCGATAGTATGTGGGCAAGCCTTTCCGCTGGAGCCAGTGCGTTTGCATTCAAAACATTTCAACTACCAGCATAGTGCAGGATACGTGTGCACTTAGACAAAATGGAGCACTAGTGCAAATATCTGGGCGTACTTTTCCAAGGCAACAAGTGTGTCTACATTAAAAACATTTCAAGTACCAGCATGTACGACAGTTCCATTGCAAGAGGCACTGAATAATGTTAAGTGGTGCGCTCCCAAGCTGTTCATCAATGGAATTCTGCCTGGACTGTGTGCCAAATACTTTTGGATGTGAAAGTTGGGATTCTATCAGCCATCGTCATCTTCCTCGGCCACCTTTTATATATGACGCTCTCCGGCGCGTGTGTCTCGTGCCTCGTGCTACGAGCTGCGAGGTTATAAAAAAAGGGAGGGAAATAAAAGCTTCTTCTGCTCCTGCCATCGGTCCGAACGGTTCTTAGATCTTCCGCTCGCTGACACACATTGTTGTAGTGGACCTAACCTCGGTCGCTATAACGTGGTGACCCGGACGTGATCGTACGGCGAGCACCCCGTCATGGACGATGCCACCAACGAGAGATCAACGACCAGCGCAGAGGGCCTCGCCACGTTGGAGATTCACCTGCCGTCCTTTTGGCCACAAGATCCTGCAACCTGATTTACTTAGGGGGAAGCCATATTCGACCTTCGCTATTACCTCGCAGCGCGCGGGGTTTTTCCATGCTGTCTCGGTACTCTCTACAGACAAGAGGTGGTAGAGAAGTTTCAAGAAGTTGTGGACTCGCCCCACGACACCACACCCTATTACCACTTCAAATCGACGATGCAGGATCGCAAGTCCGTGTCTGCACGCAGGCGGCTTCAGCAGCTTCTAAACCAACAGGAGCTCGTCGAGCGTCGGAACTTCTATGTCGTACGCGGCGGCTTCTGATTGACAGGCCGCTGCTGCGTGAACTGTTCCTTCAGCGCCTGACGCAGAATCGGGTGGTCGCCTTGGCTGCCACACAAGAAGAAGACATGTCCCTCGACAATCATGCCGAGCTGGCCAACCGCATCGCTGATAATTCAGCAAGAGGTGCTGTAGCAACAACGACCGTTCCGCTGTAGCACCTCGAAGATCGGCAGTCTCGCCTTCAGCAAAGACCTGAGCACCGTTCGGACCGATGGCAGAAGCAGAAGAAGCTTTCTTGTTCTTTCTATTTTTTTAACCTTGCAGCATGAGACACGCGCCGGAGTTCGCCGTATACAGACTCGACATGGGAACAGTGCGAAAAGACTAAGGACGAGAAGGCGAACACACATCAGCTCTGGTGTGTGTTCCTGTTTTTGTCCTTCGTCTTTTCGCACTGTTCCTCTGTCGAATACGTACCGACTAGCCCAAGCCTCTAGTTTCACTTAACTTGGGCCAAACTTCAAAAATGTGCAAAGGCTACGTAGCTGGACAGAACCAAGGTAATGTTTGCCGTCGCTTAGAGATACTCAGATTATATTTTGCATTCCGCCTATTTATATAATTGGTCTTAATAAATAATCAACTTCTCAGTTATACTTAAGTGTCAATTAGATAAGTGTCAAAATACACGCAAACTGGCTCGAGCGGCCAGTCGCGCGGCAGTTCTGAGTGTGATCGGGGGCTTCTGTCACATTCGGAAAAACGCTTTTAAGTAGCACGTATTGAGCAACAGAAAGCTGTATCGGGAGGTTTTCATGTTGCTCTACAATTTTCTCATTGACACTTATCTAAATATAATAATCGAGAAGTTGAAGAATTATTGAAGACGAATTATCTAATTAGGTGGAATTCAAAAAATAATCTGAGTATCTCCAAGCGGCGACAAACATTGCCTTGGTTGTGTCCAGCTACGTGGCATCTGCATATTTAAAGTTTGGGCCAAGTTACGTGAAACACACTGTATAAAAAGCGGCTCAGGAAGATGACGATGGCTGCTAGAGGGCGAACTGGTAAAGCGTTTGCTCGGGGTTACATGTGCAAAAGCTTCTTGTCATTCAGAGTGCTTTTTTTTTTTTACTTTAGGAAACAGGATATGTGTGTAAAGTGTAACATGGCAGTGTACAAACGTATTCACTGATTTGCAGATGATTTATAGCGACATTATGCTTGTTTTTTTCCAGAGTGGTATATATGTGCCTCTTGTACAATGCTTTACATATAAACCAAGAATTACTTCCTTGGTTACTTGAATGAAGCTTCCAGTGCAATAGTTTTAATTTCCAGGTTTATATAAGTTTGTAATATGAGGCTTATACATCCATGTCTCGTGTACTAGAATGCTAAGATTATTTTATTTATGTAGCATTACTCAGTCTCATCGTACACTGCAATACAATGGTGCACACTTGTGACACTGATTTCCCCGTTTGAGTATTCTATACTATTTTTACTTGATTGTTGCTTTTTGGTTTTATGGTTCTTTTAATTTACACCATTACATTATTTGACGTATCCCAAAGGCAGTATTTTTTATTTTAACATGTTCCCAGTGTTTGTTTTTGATACTATGCGGCGTTATTCCTTTTTGTGTTCTTTTCAAGCTTCTAGATTATTGGTAACATTGCTTGTAGGCAGCTACCATGCCATTAAATCTCACATTTCTCAGTATGCTTCTTGCAGTTGCTGTGATATCAATCTCTAAATAACTCTAGCCTGATTATTTGACTGCACGGGCTGTTTATTTTGCTAAATAGGAAATTTTACGAATTTTGTTTGCATATTGTAGTCAATTGTTTATCAATTTCTAGTTCATTAGGAATTGTATCTGCGAACTTTAGTCATTGTTGGGGTACTTTTAATTCAATATACTTGCTATTTCTTATACATTTTGCTGAAATTTTGCACTTTTTCAATAAACTTTTGCTTTCTCGTACTGTCCTCATTCCATGCGCACTTGGCGCAAAAGCCCTGGCCTGGACGCTCGTCCAGACGCGCCCATTTTTTCTTAGCGGGATTTCATTCCCATTTTGGTTGTAAACATCGTTGCTGCATACCAAAGACAGTATTCTAGATTCATTTTCGTGGACATGTTCATTTTCATGTGACTTGGTAGAGGATGCGTCGGCGTCGATAGACAACAGTGCTTGGCGCTGCACCAGGAGCTCTTTTGCACTCGCCACCGACTCTTCGACTCATCTGGAACCCCCGAAAATTAGCTTCAGATTATCGTAAAGCTTTCAAGACCATTTCTAGACCAGCTTTTTCATAACGTCTTAAAAACATTTACAGATTGGTTAGGAATAGCTTTGGCAAAGGCCTATTTGTTTCTTCCCCAACCCTATTTCTAGACAAGCTTTTCGAATACGTCTTTAAGACATGTTATAGATCGTCTCAGAAAAGTGATTAAGCCCGACATTAGCCGATATATACGACGTTTTACCGACAAAGTTGTCTCACTGCCGTCTTCTTTAAACTGTTTTTATCGTCTGGGATAAACGCTACGAAAACGTTAGGTATCTCTTTTGTGCTACCTGGGATAAACTTCGACACATTCGATTACTAACTGAGTTAACAAGCATGGTGTCAGCGCGCACAAGCAAACGTGAAAAGATCACACTCGATGACCGCAGACAACCACTGTCAGAACGCTGGCGTGAGCAAGCGCGCTGCAGCAGTGACCGAAGGTTCGGGCGGTCTATCGCTTCAACGGAAACTGAGCGACGGAAGCACAGTACATGCGAAGGTAAGAACCGCGTGGAGATCGCTTTCAAGATAAGGTGCGCGCGACAGCCCTCAGCCGATCAAAGTACAAGTACGCAGCTGTTGCCAGAGTAGATGCCGCGACCCCTCCCTGCCGCGCTGCCTACCCGCTTTCCTCATTTCGCGAGGAAGATTGAATCGCCAGTTCCCCTTGCGCCCGGTCGCAAGATAAGCATTTGGTGCCGCAGCTAAACGTCGCCTCCCCTCCCTCCCTCCGTCTCCCACGGCCTTTCGTACGACGGAACACGTCGCGTTTGTTCTCCGCCGTGTGTTCGCTCTCCGTGATCGCGCGCTTTCACGCACGAACATAGAACATACGGCGCGCGGGGGCGATTTTATTGCTGTTGGACTTTATACGGATTTTATAATTGCTATCGCAATAAAAGGAAATAAACAAATTATAAATTTAGATTAGTACACAATTAGTATGAATATGTAACACAGAAAATACACAAGCAGATAAGAAATGCACTACATAATACTAGAACATTAGGGCGGAAGAATACGCGTAAAAATACAAAAAACATTATTCCAGAATGGCTACAGACCAGCTAATAAAAAAAGAGTCAGGAGTGCATTTTTGAAATGCATGGGATCACTGATGTTGCTACAAACTCTGGAAGCTGGTTCCAATCTCTTTCAGTCGCCGGTAAAAATGAGTGTGTGCAACCATGTTACGTTTGGGTATGCTGATCTTCTGATGGCGAATAAGACGCACAGATAGACACGGTGTGAGACGGGTACACAAGACATGGAAATATGGGTTGTGATATGGACAACATGATTTTAGGGCGCTAAAAAGACACACCCAAGGAAGAAACACACACACAGACAGCGTCATTGACTTGAGTCTAGATCCCACGTTCACATGCACTAGGAGCAGCGCATATATCCGGGCACTCAAGTCTTCTTGTACTGCAGAAGAGCTCGAGCGGCTTCCAAGGATGATGAGCGGCGAGGCCAGGCTCGCGAGGCCTTTGCTTCGGTAAAAGGCGGATCCTCCAGTCTATTCAAGGCACTCTGCGGAGTCTGGCGTTGCTTATCGAAGCGAAAACAGTGGCACAGGAGATGATCGATGGTCTCTTCCAATCTACCCTTAGCACAAATGGGTGAGTCAGCCATTCTAATGTGATAGCTGTAGGAGTTAGTGAAGGCAACTCTGACCCACAGCCGACACAGCCGTGTTGCGTCACGTCGTATGCGAGAGTGTTTCCTGAGATTGGCATGTGAAGCGAGTTGTAGTGACGCTTTCACGGAGGCTACGCCGCATGCTTGATGGTAGTTAGAAAAAATGAAAAGGGGCTGCGCGGTTTTGTACTGCCGCGAGGTAATTAGGATGGTGGGGATCCCACAACGACGAGGCATATTCAATCTACAGGTGAACGTATATATGTAGTTTAAAGCAGGATGTTCTCGGACAATGGCAGTGTGACAAAGTTTCGCCGCGGCTTTGGATTTATTGTGTTCGATGTGTGTATTCCAAGACAAGTTATTGGTTATGTCGACACCTTCATCACCCCACCTAAATTTCTGCCGTCCTCGACTGCGCTTCCCTTCTCTTGTTATCCATTCTATAACTGTAATGGTCCACCGGTTATCCATCCTACGCATTAATGGCTTGCCCAGGTCAATTTTTTAGGGGCGAAGCATTTTAGGGGCGAGCCTTGTCCCTCGTAGTTTGTAGCTCTGGTTGGCATGGAGACCGCTATGTGTATATATATATATATATATATATATATGTATAGTATATGTACGCCAAGCTCCGGCTTCCGGTTCCACTTCCGGTTCCGCTTCCGGAAGCCAGCTTCCGGCTTCCGGAGAATGCTTCCGGCGTTTTGCCTGAATGATCCCCCGGTGCTTCGCCCACTCATCATCATTCACTTCGTCGATATACGGTGTTTTTTTCCTCTTGATGTCAACTAGAATATCGGCTATCCCCGTTTGCTCTCTGATCCACACTGCCTGCCTGCCTCTTAACTGCCTCTTAACGTTAGGCCTAAAATCTTTCGTTCCATCGCTCTTTGTGCGGTCCTTAACTTGTTCTCGAGCTTCTTTTTTAACCTCCAAGTTTCTGCCCCAAATATGTTAGCACCGGTAGAATGCAATGATTGTACACCCTTCTTTTCAACGATAGTCGCAAGATCCCAGTGAGGATTTGGCAATGCTTGCCGTATGCCCTCCAACCCCGTTTTATTCTTCTGTAAATTTCTTTCTCATGATCAGGGTACCCTATGAGTAATTGGCCTAGATAAACGTACTCCTTAACAGACTCTAGAATCTGACTGGCGATCCTGAATTCTTGTTCCCTTGCCAGGCTATTGAACATTATCTTTGTCTTCTGCATATTCATCTTCAACCCAATTCTTACACTTTCTCGATTAAGGTCCTCAATCATTTGTTGTAATTCGTCTCCATTGTTGCTGAATAGGGCAATGTCATCTGCAAACCGAAGGTTGCTGAGATATTCACCGTTGATCCTCACTCCTAAGCCTTCCCAGTCTAAGATCTTGAATACTTCTTCTAAGCATCCAGTGAACAGCATTGGAGAAATTGTGTCTCCTTGCCTGACCCCTTTCTTGATAGGCATCTTTCGACTTTTCTTGTGGAGAACCCAGGTTGCTGTGCAATCCTTGTAGATATTTGCCAAGATATTCACGTAAGCCTCCTGTACTCCTTGATTTCGCAGTGCCTCTATGACTGCTGGTATCTGTACTGAATCAAATGCTCTTTCATAATCTATGAAAGCCATATAGAGAGGTTTATTGTACTCTGCAGATTTCTCTATTACCTGATTGATGACATGGATATGATCCATCGTAGAATATCCCTTCCTGAAGCCAGCCTGCTCTCTTGGTTGGCTGAAGTCAAGTGTTGCCCTGATTCTATTCGAAATTTTCTTGGTGAATATTTTATACATACTGAAAGCAAGCCAATGAGTCTATAATTCTTCAATTCTTTAACGTCTCTCTTCTTATGGATCAGTATAATGTTGGCGTTCTTCCAGCTCTCTGGTACACTTGAAGTCGCAAGGCATTGTTTATAAAGAGCCGCAAGCTTTTCAAGCATGATATCTCCTCCATCTTTGATTAAATCGACTGTTATTCCATCTTCTCCAGCAGCTTTTTCCCTGGTCATGTCTTGCAAGGCTCTTCTATCTTCAAAGCTAGTTATAGAAGGAGCCTCTGTATCCTGTTCATCACTACTTCGAAAGAAAGTAGCTTGGCTTTTCTGGGCACTGTACAGGTCAGCATATAATTTCTCCGCTGCTTTAACTATATCATCGAAATTGCTGATGATATTACCCTGCTTTTCTTTCAGTGCATACATCTTGCCTTGTCCTATGCCAAGTTTTCTTCTGATTTCATGCTTCGTCCATATTTTACTGCTCGATGTAAGTAGTATCGATGCAACTAATATTGGTCTGTAAATATGTGGGTTAGACGCTTCACCATATTTATGAACAGGTGTAACTGCCGATTATGAGGCACGCCGTAGGGGGGTGCTCCGGATTAATTTTTACCAGCTAGGGTTTTTTAACGTGCTCCTAAATATAAGTAGACGAGTGTTTTTCATTCCGCCACCATAGAAATGCAGCCGCAGTGACCGGCACCAATCCCGCCACCTCAACTCTAGCCGTGCAACGCCATATAGCCACTAAGCTACTGCGGAGGATGGTGGATGTGTCCAATGTGAAATGTGGTTCTCACGTACTACAGCTTGCTTCCGTTTAGGCTTTATATTTGATCTGAGGTTTCATAATTTTATGTACTTTTGTGGTTGCTCTCCATTAATTCCTTTTCTTGCCTTTGCCAGCAATAGGTAAGGTCACTGGCTCTCTGAATAAAATTTAGTTGCGAGTCAGCACCTGCTTCCTCAATTTATTGCTTTCTTCATGAAGCGAACGTCATACTGACATTTGAATGACTTGTCTGTTGTGTTTGTAGTTCTGCAATAACTGCTAGATTTGTTGTCCAGGGCACTGAGGCAACGTCTCATTCTTCAAAGCGTGTAAAAAAATTCAATGCCTAGTGCTCTCCTGTGTTGTTAGAATCTAAGTTTACAGTTAGTAGACAGCGCAATCAAAGTGCGCGCGTGTAACACTGAGCACTCTCTTCAGTAATGTAGCTAGCAGGGGGTGTTTTATAGATTTAGAGCACTACTAGAAATCGTTAATCCATTTGAGAACAACAAGATCCAGCTTACAAAGCTTTCCAGGAGGTGGAAGCGCTTTTTTTATGTTGATATAAAAGCTCTCTCACCTTCCGAAACCAACAGCAGGCAGAAAATACCCACATAGAAGAATCCCTGCGTATATGTTACACTTTGTTTTGGCGCGCTCCTTCACCGTCTGATTGCAACAGCTGGGTAGCTGTAGCAACCGTAAAGTCGACGCGGATGGCAGCCGGTGCCAGGAGGCGCTAAAGGCTGCGTTATACACAGCCTGGCGGCTTTTCGGCTAAGAGGTTGAGCCGGCTGTTGCCCCATTGGGAAAGGCTTCTTATTTTTATCTTGGTCTCAGACGAGTGCAATCGTGTTAGAGGTGAAGGATTGACCTCGGCGCCAGCAAAAGACCTTCTGACGTTGCTCTTTCACTCCGTTCGAGTCAGCAGACAGCTGACAGGCTGTTGACTGCGCTGCCTGCCGCTCTCTCGCTCAGGTCTGAGAACTCGAATAGGCTCCAACAAATTGGTTAATTGCGGAGAACTGGTAGGTGAAGTTGCGTCGCTAAAATGTCGGTCATTACAATATCTTAGGCAAGAAAACAAAAAGAAGCTTGAAAAATGTGAAGGCAGATCCAACACACTTGCTGGAATCAACATTAAGTGGAGCTTGAGACGTTGAGTGAAATCTTGCAACCTGTGAACATTCAAATTGGACATTACAAGAAATGGGGGGGGGGGGGGGGGAGAGAAGTGAAAGCAAGCATTTTATTAAAGATTGCTCTGTTTCTGTTGGTTGTCGGCTTACAGGTCTCTCATCGTTAATTAAGTGCATATGTACTCCATAAAAGTTGTGTGCTCAGAGAGAGTGATTGTGAAGAGGAAGAGTAGATAGCGCCTCTTGAAAGGTGAAGAGGCGGTTGCTACTGCCAGGTGACCCAAGTGACCCACGTGACCACGGATTAAGTTGTCTGCTGGATGGGTCCACTTTCTCGGCGAGATGGCGACCGAGCATACGGTGCAAACCCACCAGAGGGCGGGAAAAAGATTGGCTTTAATATAAAGGAATCGTGCGCTTGATGACCGATATTTGTTGCAGCAAGGCTATTTAGGTACCATTTGTTGTTTCATTGCGTAATACCGTAGAGAGCAGAGTAGGTCACCGGCACAAATGTACGGCTAGTACGGATGGCCATATAAGCCCATTCGTTGTATATGTGCCCTGTGTTGAGGTATTCCGCAATACAGACATGGTCAGGAAAGTCCGGGAGGGTTTGAAAAGAAAACTTCGCATGAAAAAAGAGAATAAAATAAAAAAAAACACAAGAGGGAAGAAAATGACTGAATACTATGACAAGTCTGCATAGGAAAAGGAAAATTGAGGTAATGTAAAGGAAGAAAAAATAATTTTCATAAGCAGAAAACCCGCGCTCAATATGCAAACCTATGAAGTTTGAGACACGCACCACTTTCTTTTAATTGGCGCTAACCTACTCTGACCCGTATACGATAATGTAATTCCCGTGTGCGTGCTTCGACCCAACTCCGGGTGCTGATGGAGTCTTCACACGCGCCGTGAAGGGAACCAAATATAGCAAGCACGGTTGAAGCTACGCAGCGAAAGGCGGGGAGTCTCCATCAGTGTATTCTGTTCGGCAGCCCCGGCTAAGAGAGGACAGGGACTAGCAGAATAACCATGCGGGCAGAAAAAAAAAAAAAAAAAAAACAAGAACCCTAGTGCACTGAAAAAAAAAAAAAAAAGCTGCGCTCCCACGGAGGTTGCCTCGAGACTGTATGTGTGTACGTACATTACATGCCGAGAAGAGGATAGAGGGTGTGCCACCGGAGGTATGTATGTATACAGCACGATGCCTATGAATTCGCCGTATGTGTTATTGATCGCTCAGGCGGGAGTACAGTAAGTAGCCAAAAGATATACGGCCAGCTGCGCTTCCGCGATGCATCTGTGTTTTGGGGAGAAACGTGCCTTTCGTACCTCGGATTTCGTGTGCAGTCGTCTTTCGTGGAGGTGAATTTTAGGGCACCTCTTGGCAATATAGTGCGAAATATTTCTCAAGCATCCGTTGTCTCGAATATCGTTTTATTCCAGCGAAATGTTTTGCGACTGTACGCTGCAGCTACTGCTGCATAGTACAAATTCTGTTAAGAATAACAAGTTTCAGCAAATATCGTGAGTTCACGAGTGTTGTGTCGTGTTTCATATACAGGGTGTTTCACTTAACTTGCGCCAAACATTAAAAATATGCAAATGCTACGTAGCTGGACAGAACCAAGGTAATGTTGTTTGCCGTCGCTTGGAGATACTCAGGTTATTTTTTTTGCATTTCACCTAATTACATAGTTAGTCTCAATTATTTAATCAACTTCTCCAATATTATAACTAGATGAAAAGTGTCAATGAGAAAATTGTTGTGCAACATGAAAAACTCCCGTACAGCTTTCTGTTGCTCAATACGTGCTACATAAAAGTGTTTTTCCGAACGTGAAAGAAGCCCGCAAATACACGCAAAGTTCCTCGAGCAGCCTATCGCGCGGCAACAGAAAGCTGTATCGGGAGTTTTTCACGTTGCTCTAGAAATTATTCATTGACACTTTTCATCTAATTGTAATATTTGAGAAGTTGATCAAGTAATTAGGACTAATAATGTAATTAGGCGGAATGCAAAAATAATCTGAGTACCTCCAAGCGACGGCAAACAAGATTACCTTGGTTCGGTCTCGCTACGCAGCATTTGCATATTTTTAAAGTTTGGCCCAAGTTACGTAAAACACCCTGTAAATAGCTAAACGTCTGAGCACATGCCGCAGATAAATTTTCATGTTACATTGGCTGCGTCTATAACAAATTCAGCAAGTTTCTCTCACACATATGTTTGTCTGGAACTTGTGTGGCTGAAGACCAGGTAAAAGTTCAGTGTCAAAGCCGATGATACGCGCTGGTTACTTGGAATGTGAAGTTGGGCTTCTGGGTCGTGTCGAACGAGATTTTCGGAGAAAACCTCTCGTGGCTTTTCGCACGAAGCAATGAAATTTAGTCTTTGACTTCTACGATGATAGTGATAACGGTATTTCAGCGGAGTCGATGCGTGTCTTTTATATCTGTTGAAAAGAATGCTTAAGCACATAGCATTCGTTGTAGCCACACTTTTCTACAGGCGATTTAAACGTCTGCGTTCCAAATGCTTCAAGTTTTGCTTACAAATATAACATGTAATACTGCATATCATGTAATAAATTACGCAAGAAAAGGTTTACCTGCATTGGATTATTATTATAGAAATATTATAGTTCATATTGTTGATGAGTGCTTGCAGTTATAAACCATAAAGCATCTCGCCCTGGTACGCACCTCTGCCTATACGCTGGAGAAAGAGAGTTTCGCAGTAAGCAGTGTTAATAAGTAATGCAGATATTTTCTGACTTCCCTGTGTCAAATAACATAGCGAAACATAAGGTAAAATGCAGTTATTTCCATGCAGTAGCTATGTAATACACAGCGAAACACGACCACAAACGGGGACACGCAGGCTTTCTGGAAAAGAGAAACCCGCGTTTTAAGACATGCATACTATAAAATTTATTTTTACACAATAATTCTTTTTTGAATAAAAAAATAAGGTTCCCATTTTGAAGGCAGACATAATGAAAGGCTGAGCTGCATAGTAAAAGGAAACTTGAAAACCCAATGAAAAAAGCGGCCGACGTTTGGCAATAAATTCGAAGATGCTTTATAAGTACGTGAGCGGTTATCTGCAGGTGTGCGCAACTTGTGAGGTACAGGAGCGGACCACTTGTTTTTTACTTCGTCTTGAAAAGATGGAGCAGCTGAGTAATATTGTCCTAGAAACACCCAATGTGAGCAGCTGGCCGCTGACCCGTTTCAAACGTTACTCGTGCGGCTGCGTCTTTGCTGCTTTAAATGTACTTGCATGTCATCCATCCAGCTTTTCAACTTCATAGCTTCAAGAAGATCATCTGCGCATTCGCCTGCGCATGAAGAGGTTTAAGCTAGCCCGCAGGCACCTGTCGCATAATTTTTCCTGGCGTGACAGGTATTCCAGCCCTGCCCCGAGGAAAGAACGGGAGAAAGGGCCGCCCCCACTCTGGCGCTGATTTTCTCCAGCTTTTTGAGGCCGCGGGGCACACGGCCCAGGGGAGGGACGAGCAAAGACGCAAAGGCCAGCGAAGTTACTCGCTCAAAGAAGAAGAAAACAGTGCACTCATTTACAACGTTAATGTGAGTTACAACAGCAGTTGATGCATGTTTAATGCAAATGGAGTACGTTAGGCAGACGGCACAATGAAAGTGACATTAAATGATCTACCGGTTGTTGCAACCTCAGTCAGATTCACATTTATTCTCGTTTTCTGCTGTTCTGCTCTGACTGTGGTGCTTTGTCTCAGTTCTTTGAGCCTTGGCATTGCGCTCGTGCGATTTTGCGTGTGCGTGTGCACACGCAAGCGTGTGTTTCTAAATTTCTTTTATTATATGCTACTTAGGAGATGTTGTCACCCACCTTTAATTGGCGCCGGATACTCCTTTTCACATAGAGATATGAAAAGAAAAGAAGAATTACCCTTAACGCATTAAACCTACAGGTTAACTCCAAATCACAATAACACAAAGTCCAATCACATAAGTACTGATGCCACACTAAAGCGTAAAGTCAACTCAGAAACACAGCAACACAAAGTACGGTCACATAACTGCACTAAAATCAGGGCATGACTTAGAAGCACGGATTAGATTCAAATGAAGGTGCATGAATCCAGGCATTGAATTGGCCAAAGTCCGGTAAAAAAATCACAGAGTGAGCTTATCACAGTTGAACATTCTACTAAATTGTTGCCGAGAATATTGCTTGCTTGTAGAAATCTTTGGAGGGTCAGTAACGCTCGTCTTTGCAATGAATATGTTGGCCAAGGACCTAAGATTTTTCTGAGGCTGAAGGACCTGCGGTCTAATGGCACTAAATCACGTTCTAGACATTGTATGTGTGCGTCGTGTCTCGGACATTCTAACAGAAGGTGCTATACACCCTCATCCCTGTGACCACAAGGTAATTACGGACTATCAGCTCTTGAAATATTTTGTAGGAAATGTTTTGTGTACGCGGTACGAAGCCACAGGCGGTGAATGAGCGTTTCAAAGGCTCTGGTTGTATTCGACGTGGACGGGATTTTAAATTGAAGTGAACGGTCAATGTGGAATAAATATGAATATTTCGAGTTCTCATCAAACGATGTCGCTTTTAAACCACAGGCGGAGATCTGTTTTAGTATGTGCCGCAATTCGCCTTACGTTAGAGGGATACCTTATGTGGCGTTATTAACATGCGCTTGTCTGTCCAGCTGCCTTGTCGGCTGCAGCATTCCCAGGGATATTGCAATGGCCAGGTATCCACTGAAACATTATTGCAAGCGTACGTTTGTTCGTGTGTGGGAGGGTAGTGTGTCTGTGCGTGAAAGTCCTTTGAATCCGGCATTGTGGCCATTGATTATGGAAGCTAAGATGAACGCGAAGTACATATATTGTTTGCGAACCGCAATGTAGATGCTTTCGAGACCAAACGATCTAGGAAGAGGGCGAAACACATTTGTTGAAAGCACGAGACAAGCGTCGCAGTGAGACGTACGTCAGCTGCTCCTCAGGTGAAATACCTACCATAGAAAGAAAACGCCAGCCAAAGATGGAATGTAAGTGAAGGGGGAGAGAGTGAGAAACGAGAAAAGGCAGGGAGCGACAAAATACGAAAGTGTCAGGCTTGCTGTTCGACCTTTCTGAAAAGAAGGAGAGAAATATAAAAGGGACTGGTACGAGCGTGGTGACAGCAAGAGCTATTGAAGGAAAATCTGTGCCAAACTGTTGAGCGCCACCGACCGTACAAGAGCAATGATGAAAGGCCAGGAAATTGGCCAACGCACTAGGGAAGGGAAAGTAAAGTGCAGAAAGACAAGAGGGAGAGAGAAAATGGAAGACTTGGTAGACGCCATATATGTGGTCGAGAGAAGTGAGGCTCGTAATTGCATATTCAGCTGGCAATATCCGATCACACCAGCAGAGGTAGTAAGGTTTATAGTGCAAGGCAGCGTTCAAACTGTGTTACTAGAATAAGCGGCTGTAATAATCAGTTTTGATTATCGCCATCTGAGCACTCATAGGGGAAGGAAGCAATCCGTGGCACGATTCTCCCATTTCGTTGGCAGAGCTTGATTGCAGCAAGCGATATTATTGTACTGCCCGGGCTTACCTTCCAGAATGTTGTCCCGACAGGCGAAATGTATTTAGGTTTTGATGGCCACGAGTAGCACATTAGAGTTAAAACCCCTCTCAAAGGAGAGAGAAACACTTGATTAAAACCCATCCGTTCGAGTGGACCCTCGGTCCAATGTCCCCCTGCCGCTCCACTTTGCTCTTGGCCTGACGTGGCGCAGCAGTACTCTCAGTGGAGATAAATGAGACGCTTTGGAACGCGGAAGGACAAGTGTACAACACAAACACGTTGCCATTGAACGTGTCACGCTTGTTGTTGCTTTCAGCGTCGAAGGTTCAGCGTAGGCACCGTGAGGGTAGGTGCCATGAAAACGATATTTAATTGCGAGTGCTTACGAGAGCAATATGTGAACGTGGCGCAAACTGCAAAGCGCAATTGTCAGCGCTATTCTCACTACCTCACCTGCGCCGCTTAACTTTTCTTTCTTCAGTTCTTGGTGTTAATAAACTGATTTCGATGAAATAAAACATGCTGAGTATAACACAATGCTTTTATTGTAGTTTCGCACAGTTTCAAACATGGCACGAAACTAAAGATATTTAATGAATAGGTCATTTCGTATGAAGTAACAGCAGATTATACGCACCACCTCGAATAAGTAAGCGCGAAAGTCCGCAGAAATATTGCAATCGGCGCCGCCGAATTCGCGCCTTCAGGCAAACAAAACGATAATAGGTTCTGGTTGACTCTATGGCAATTTCGAAATTCGAGAAAGGAACTTCTTGTGAAAATATACGACTATAACGCTAATATTAACACCTTGGTTTAGTTTTCATTAAGATTGGATCGAAAATACAGTTGGTTATAATTTCTTAAATAGTGACTATAGCAGAAATTAATAACTTTAGGTAACTTTTAGCCCAAAATCACCGTACAGTTTATGTTTGTAGGAAAATAAACCTTTGTCCCATTTGATTTTTGATTTCATAGATGTCTCGATAGAGATTGTATTCCACCGACGCGCAGGCGAGAGACGGTCGTCCAGCAGGCCCTCGTAGTGCGAAGAGCTCTACTTCTAGATTCCTACTCTGGCTACGAGTGATGGCGATTCCACTGGACTGCATCTTCTTGCTTGCAATATTTTTTTAAATTGATGCGTTCGAATAAGCTGGCCCATGATTTATAATTAGGTGCCACATACTGCGCCAGTAAGTTTCACATATTAACATATTGTTTAAATGACAGGAGGCATATTGTGCCACCTTAAAAACACTTGGACACAGACGGTACTTCGCAAGACTTCCGCAGTATAGAGAAGCTGAATCATCACAAAACAAGCTAAAACTTCAACGGTGCATCGTTGTGGTGGATGCACCGATGACTGAGGAAGACAATAAGCGCAATGTTTGCCCTCCCTTTCCTTTGAACTGCAATCATACGAGAGTTGTTTTAAACAGAACGGCGCCTTTCAAAACATGTGCGCCTTGTCTAAAAGGCAGGATCGGCCGATTGGGACATCAGTTGGTTTTCCTTGGAGGGGGGATAGGGGTGGTGACATTGGGAGGTCGGGCACCCTCTCACCTCCCTCGCCCCGCTTTCAAGCCGGCCTTGCTCCACTTAACAAATGAGAACAATAAGCGCCGAATAAAAAACTTCTCACATGAAAGCGAACATTCAAGAGCTTTCATGAGCAATGAAGTGCAATGTATAATGAAAGGCTATGTGCGAAGCCTTTCTCTATCTGTGTCACCGTGAAGTTTGAGGATAGCGTTGCGCGGGCCGGATCCTACGCGTTTCAAAGGAGGTATTGGGTAGATAGGTTTGTAATCCCTGTACAGCGTCTATCAACATCTGCAGTGTTAAGGCGCAGATGGACTCTCAAAGGAACGCGCATCCTAAATTTCAAACTGCTGTCTTCCAGTGAAGTGAATGTACAGCTGCAGAACTGGGCGGCAGTGTACCAAAAAGGCGTGTGCAATGGTGTCTGCTTTCTTTTCAGTCTGGCTCCGCATTTTCTCTCCTGTTTTTCTTTTCTTGCCTTTGTCCCTCCGGATTTCACGCTTTGCGTTTCGCAGAGTAATTACGTTATTATGCGGCCCCATTTGTCGTGGATTCTTGCTTGACATTTTTCCCCCCGAGAAAATTGCCGAGAAAGAAGGAGATGAAAAAAAAAGGACATTGCGAAAACACGTTTTTTCTTCTTTTCGTTCTTCCCTCGGGAATTTAGTCTGGATTATCTTGATTGTCCCCTGTATATATGCAGAGCGTGCGCGTGTAGACGGGCAGTAGCGACACCGACTTTTTTGGCCTTGTTAGTTTGGTCATGCGCTGTATGGCATCGTAAAATGTGCTTTCCGCAAGAACCTCCCCCCAAAAAAGGAAATGTATAAGAACAAAGACAAGCATTTGATGGACAAGTACAGATGACTTTTTGAGCTCCTAAATATAAAAAGACTTCAAGCTTAGCAATATAAACTACTCAGGTGCTATATGGAAAATGGTAGGAGAGCGGTTCTTGCCCAAGCGATTACTCTGACTGCTTCACTATGGCCTGAGCTAAGCACGTACTTAACCATGAAGCGCCTTCCTGCGCCAGTATGCTATATCGTACACGATGCATACTGTGGGAATAAAAACGATGCTCTAAAATACCCATTACTATGCTTTATTTGGCGTTATTTGGTTTGTCTATAATACATTATACGAAAAAGGGCCGATGAATTTGTGATGGGGTTTCTTCGAGATGAGTTGCTAACGAGTCATCTGTAAAATAATGAATGAAGCAGTTTGCGACACCCTGTATAGTTCAGCCGTTATTCGAAGTCGCAGAATACATACGGCCTTGCTCTGCGAGCTGCTGAGCTTTCATGTTAAAGCGAGGGCCCCGGAAAGGCGTTGGTCATGGGTTCGGTCGTCAGACCAGGAGAAAATTTTCGTGAACTGCGAAGTTTTCTTTCCGAGAAATCCGCATGGATTTTTTTTCTTTTTTGTAGCTTCGTGCTATAGTCGGATGGACGGCAATTTTCGCTTTCATGGAGCTTCCTTGCGTCGAGAGCTGATGTGTCATACGTGAAGCACATCAACTCTCACGTATGGCTGTATCAGCTCGCATAAGCTGATGTGTATGTGAAGGCAATATGAACGTTAGTCTCGCGTACACGCCAGCCGTTCCGAGCGAGACCTGCCACATCGATATCGACGCATGAGAATGACTACTATAAACTGTTTGCGGACGGGCAGCGAGCCGCTTACGAGCGGTGACGGAAAAATCTCGGTGCGTTTGAGAGAATGAACAGAAAGGCGCTTGCCGCAGTAAGAGTGACAACCACTACGGGGCAAAATGCGCCTTAGATTCACACCACTAGTGCCACTGAAAATTGCAAGCGAGAGCCATGTTCAAAAAGGAGCCCAGTTATTCATTGACTTTACGTATTATTAAACCAAGATATTTTTTTTGTACGCCGTTTTGTGGCCGCGGAGGGCAATGCCATAGTCAGAAGAACGGAAGCAAACTGTTGATATGGCAAGCTAGGCTGTAACGGAAAGAATGATCCACAAGCGCAGCAGTGCCGGGTGCCTATTAGGCACGCCAATAGCTGAACGCCAGTAGACACATGACACGCGCGCACACACCTGCGAAGCGACGCCACATGACTGACGCAAGAACGCGTCTGTGACAGCACAACACGGTGCACTACTGCTGGACCCTGAAGCAGACACAGAATACCATTTGCTTTATAGGGTCGGATTGTAAATACCGGGTGATGCCTGGCTTTTACGATGAACAAGGCAGTCAAATGATGTTTGTTTATTAATGCGGAATACGCGTTGGAATCGAGGTGGCCTCATTAAAACGTAGATGACCCACTGAGTATACTGTGTAGAAAAAGATGAATAAAACTGCACAGCTAGGGAGGCACTGCGAGAGAAAAGTATACCAAAATACGCGGCAAATTCGGTTCTGTGTCTAGAATCAAATATACCATATACGTATAGCGTCGATATTTACGCTACTAACAGCGAAACATTTTCTTAGAGGATACGGACATGTTCCCACGGGACAAGCTACCCTGCGTTTGTCTCACAGCCGGCACTATTTTTTATGTGGACAAGATTCAAGCTTCCTCATTAGTGTTTACGCAGCCTTTTAGAAAAAAAAAATAAACGTTAACCTGCGATCACTTCAATGTGTAACTTCTATAATAGGATGTAATACGTAAGTTTGATTACTTCTTTCCAAAGAATGCTAAGCCCATAGCCAAACAGACGCTATAGTCTGACTCTTGATTTGTATCTGGAAGATTTTTCCTCCTACCATGTAGTGTCCCCGGACGACTCACACAAAGTTGAGAAATCGGCAATACGCCTTTGCTCTAAAACATTTCTTGGAGCTTTCCTATCCGTATTCTGGATTACACTCTAATCTTTTGTTGCCGAATTTATGGCCCTTTACTTGGCCCTATACGCAATTTCCAAGAATGTGTCACACATAATGCTCGCACACTGTCTGTCCCGTCTCATGTCGTAAGGAAGCACAAATAATTCACTACTGTACCGTTTGCTACACTTTTTCATTCCACCTTATGCTAAAGAAACTCTGTTTTTGTGGATACCTGGACATTGCAGACTAGCACTTAGTGAGATTGCAGACAATTTGGCAAAGGGAGCGCTTAGTGGGTCAGTAGGTTTCTCTATACCTAAACAATTCCTCGGCCGCAAAAATGAGACCCTACTTGCTGCACCGGCATACGGATATTTAGCGTTCCCCTGGAATGTCTCATCTGTCCGTCTGGGCAATGCGAAGTTTCGATTACCCTATTGCGATGCGGAATACCGCGAATAAATCTGTCCACAAATACGTGTGGGCTTGCACCATCGAACGTTTCTGCATCATGTGGGGATATAGAATCACTGAATAATTTCCTCCTATATTTGCTGGCACTTAACCTCCCCCTCTCCTCTCTCCCCAGCGTAGGGTAGCAAACCGGATCTTCCCATTTGGTTAAACTCTCTGCCTTTCCCCTTTCTTTTGTCTCTCTCTCTCTCTCCCCTCCTATATTGCCGAAAATATAATTTCGAAAGACAGACCTTCTTAGAGTTACTCCTATCGCGTATGGGCTTTCCTCTCTCAGTCATTAATACTTTATCTTTTGGTACAAGTACCCTTGGTCGAGCCGGAAAGGAAGTTTGTCAAATTGTGCATGAGTACGTCATTGCTGCAGGGAGACTCTCATGCTAAACACCCTTTGCTCATTGTTAACGTTAGATCACATTTTTTTTACAATATAGGGTCGTCGTCAAAAATTGGCACGATAACCTAAAAATATAATCATTATTATTTAAATATAGGTAGTACCGGCCACTACGTTAACGGGAAGCGATGACTTATATTAGGTTTCCGTCGCGAACCTTGAACAATACCCCCTCGTGTGTACGTGCCATATTTTGAAGGTGACAATAACTAAACAACTACAACAAGAAGAGAATGTAACGAGTAGTAGCTGGCTCTCGGTCAGGTTTTTTCGCGTTGGCCGAAAGTTTCTGCATTTTGGTGCCGAAAACCTCCGTGCGGACACGATTCCTTTTTGTCACGTCTCGAAGGACTTTCTATTCGACCACTTCTCTTGGACTGAACAAAGCATCGTTCAAGATTGGCGCAGATGCCAGAGATCTGTCTACACGGATCTCAGACGGAACACCTCAAGACTAAGCGGTCAGCTCGACGAGTGCAGAATACGAAGATCCTAGAGGAAGCCCAGTCACTACTTGCAGGCCCTAGTGTGGAAAGTTCAACAGTAAACTGTTATATTTCAGGTATTTTAAAGCTTTCATGTATCTTTTACTGTCTGTCTGTCTTCTAGCAACACCAAGCTCTCGAGCCTTAAAGCTGCTCGCGAACCGCCCATTGCCGACAAAGAACTGGAAGCAGAATATATAACTTCTGCAGAGTATAACCATCATGCTATCAGCAAGCTGAGATTCGCTGCAAAGCAGTACTTCAAGTTACCCGGCCGCACCACATTTTCCCGGTCCTCTTGCAAAAAAAAAAAGAAAAACAAAACTAGCAAAGAAAAGAAAACCTATTGCAATCAACTAAGAGGCGGCTGGTGCGGTTGCTTCCACCATGTCGTAAGGAACGGCCGAACTTAAAATGCACTGTTGTCAGCTTATTTATCAGTATACACGAGAGCAGACCCTGCGGCTTTCTTCTCGTCAGCTCGCGAGCTGTCAAGAAGGCGTGAGCGCTCTTAATTCGGCAGCTGTGCATGAAGAGCGCCCGGCGGTTGTTTTCCGTTGTTTGGAGCGAACGATAACACACCCACGAACGTCGCGTCATTCAGAACAGAGAAAGCCGCTATTAGTTCCAAAACTACAGCGGTAACTGTATTTTGGTATGGGAGCACGAAGTTAGCTTTTATTCAGATCTGCACTTTTATTACAATAAAACAATTGTGATCGTAATTTGTACTTCAAGGCGTTATGCTCCAACTCAGAGCTTTTGCCTACATCTTTTGTGGCCGACATGAGATTTTCACTTTGTCCACATATGGCCGGACATCACAGCCTTAGGCAGCTGAAATAACCCATCTCGGTTTCCAGTGCAGTTTGCAGGTGCCGACCTCTCAATTAATAATAATAATAATAATAATAATAATAATAATAATAATAATAATAATAATAATAATAATAATAATAATAATATAATAATAATGCATCATTTGAATCAATCATTTATTTATCGTGCCCAGGAACAACAATGAGGTCTAGGTGCTGGCGCACGTATACATAGAAAAATAAATACAGCAGGGGAATATCAGTAAAAAAACAATGAATAACAATAACAATCTTGAAAAGAAAAGTGTACATACATGTAACCGTAGGTGCGAAATGCATACATAAGAAAAAGGAGGAGAAGGGAAGTTGAACAATATGTGAGACTAAGACAACAACGGAAAGCTCAGAGCAGAACAAAGACAGAGAGTTGTGAAAAATATCAAGGTCATGAAAGTGGGCGTTATAAAGACTCTGTATTCTGTGGACGGTTGAGTGTTGGTGGTGACAGGCAGCAACATGAAAAGGTCTGTGTTCTCTGGTGATTTTGCGCGGAATAGGAAACATGATACAACTTAGGAGTTCGGGGCACACGAGGACACCGTGAAGGAGTTTGAAAAGGAAAAGCAGGTCAGCGCGATTACGTCGGCAGCGAAGTAACGGCAATGGCAATAATCTGCAAAGCGGTGATTATATATGCTTAGAAACTTTTTCTGGATCCGATCTATAATGTCACTGTTGGATCTATAGATGCCGTTACAGAGGACCGACGCGTATTCGAGTTGAGGAAGACAGATTGTTGCGTACAACTTGCGGAACGGTGTCGGAGAATTGAATTCTCTCGATAGTCTGCAAACAGAGCCAAGAGTGCGCATGCCCCGCATTAAAACGCGTTTAGTGTGAGCTGAAAAGTGTAAGGTTGTGTCAAAAAGTACACCGAGGTCCTTGATCTTACGGATCCTACACAATGGTACAGAATCTACCGAATAAGAAAAAGAAATGCTTGCTGTTTTGCGGGTGAAAGTCATGACTTCAGTCTTAACAGCATTCAAGGTGAGGTTTTTATCTGTGCACCGTTTAGAAAAATAAAGCAGGTCAGACTGCAGGATGCAACAGTCATCAACAGTGTGAATTGCCTTAAAAATCTTTAAGTCATCGGCATATAGAAGGAATGAAGAATGCCGAATGGCGGAAAGAACATCAATAATAAAAATTTAACAAAGCAGTGGTCCCAACACTGATCCCTGAGGGGCGCCGCTAGTTGCCACGTAAGAAGACGTTTGGCCATTGACGTTAACATAACATGATCTATCAGTAAGATAGCTCCGCAAGAGCTTGATAAGAAGCAGTGAGTGGCTGACCACATCAAAAGCTTTGCTAAGGTCACAATAAATGGTGTCAACTTGCCCCCTTAGGAGTACCGGCGAGGAGATCTGGATCATGAAACTTGTGCAACGCCAGCAATTCCGGACATCGCCTTTAGTTCACAGCTTTTACACCACGTGGCGTAAGGACCTTTAGGATTCGAAATTCGCGCGATGACGCACGAAGTGTACTGGACGATAACAGAATACACGTTTTAACAATAAAAGAAAAAAAAAGGGGGACCACGCCAACAGCTTTCACCCTCCAGCATGCACGAGCGCGAATCAGGAATGGCTGATCTGATAAATGCCGAGCGTATAAGACGAGCGGCCAGCTAGTCTACTGTGAATCAGCAGTTTTGCTGCTATTGATAGTCGTTTAGAGGCTCAGCCCCGCTTCGAGAAAGCGAGTGCAGAATCTTGAGAGAGCGGCCTCCGCCCCCCCCCCCCCCCCTCCCCTTCCGTCCATCTTTTCCTCGTCCAACTTTTTGTCCGATCGAATCAGAGAAGCAAAAATGCCCTTTTATCGCTTCATTTCTCGAAAGCTGATTCTAAAATAATAATGTAAGATTGCTAAATGGTCGCGATGGGCGCATGTTTCAAGATATGCAGTCGCATGATTGACACCCTTAATCTCGGTTGGCCTCAGTTTACGAGTCCATTTGCTCATTTGCGTGCAGGTGCCTAATCGAGTTAGGTTCACTGCCACGGAATCTCTGTTTTTCGAAAGCGAATGCCTTAGGTGCATGGCTATATTTTCGGTGTCATTGGCAGTGACCTTGGCGAAACCGCGCCATAACGAAAATGGCCGACACCGCAAAGAGTAAAATCACTTCAACAAATGCTCGGATTGACGACAGTTTTCTCAGGGAGGTTCCTGTGAACAAAAGAAATTAGTGGCTTTGTAAAAAAAATTTGCTACTTTTCAGCCGAACACCTTTTCTAAGCTCTTGGTAAGCGACGGGTGTAAATGCAGAAAATCATCTGTAACTGGTCAGTGTTCGAAGACCTGCTTCACTGCACAGTGGCATAGCCAGAAATGTTGTTCGGAGAGGGGCTCACTTTGCAGCGTGGCCTCCTCCTTATAGAATTGGTCGAGAGATCAAATACATCAATAGTAACTGCATTGCCATTGTCAATTAGAGGCTGCAAACAAACTACTGAGTGCTACCCACTGTCAAGTAAAATATGTATTTTTTCATAAAAGAATATATTCGTACGTCCCAAAAATTGTGGCAGAAATAACTGATATCAATGCTTCCGCGTTTTTTTGTCTATTTAATTAGTAAAGAAAATATCACACGAACTTTAGAACATCAGAACATCATAGAATATCAGTTCCAAACCAGCAAATCAGTGCATACAGCTGGTGCGAAAAACGTAAAGGCTATGAAAAGAACAAGTTGAGCACAAATATTTTGATAAATTTTTGTCATTAAAGAACCTTGTTTACTTTTTTGTACAGTCGCGAGCAGAAGTTTGGTGACCATGGCATCAGCAAAAAATTTAAATATATTCAAGCGCAGCTGCATGGCCCCGAATTAGCTTAATACGTTGTATTGGTCCATCACGCGCACGTAGGCTTGCGCTCTTGATTTCAGCCGGAATGGCCATGCTGCGAAGGAAAAATAAATAAAATCGTGGCAGCAGAGAGGCTCGGCCTTTCTGTACCGACGTGGGAGCGCCCCGCTACGTGCTGACGCGCGTTCCGAGGGACCGTAATAAAGCTTTATCATACCATCATACCATACCTTTGGTCCACAAACTTTGGCTCGTGACTGTACAAATGCAACGGCCAGGGAAAAACCTCAATGGCGCTGTCCTTCGTAGCAATAGATTGCGAATGAGCAGTTGTTACCGGTGGTGTATTGCAATTACACCGATAATATAGTTGCAACAGTGAGTACATATAAGAAGCAGGAGTTCTGCAAGATGTACATTAGAAATGCGAAAATAGAATGAAATATACAAGTACAAAGATACAAGTTGATAAAGGACAGAAAAGTGTCACTGGTAACAAAATGCACTGTTTGTATACACAAAGCCTCGCAACAAGATGTTTAAATATATGTGTAAGTATCCAATAAATCCAAGTATTTAAGCAAACGTCACTGTATGTAATGCGTCAAACAAGACAAATAGACATGTTGCGCAGTCACACATAGTAGTAGCTTTACGCATGGAAAGACAGGTGATCCAGGCAAGAACAAAACTATGATCGCAGAAATCGTGATATGTTCCAGAAGGACCGCCTGTTGGGCTAGTTGGTCTAACCTAGTTTCTTTCAGTTTGGCAGAACAGTTTGGTTCTTCTAGAAGCTGACAAGGAAGGTGGATTTGTTGTGATGCCGAAAGGCATGTTCAATGAAAAAGCCCAAGCGGCAGTGGACAAGAACTTTGTGGCTGTTTAAAAAAGTGCAGTGAGGGTTAAGACTAAGTTCATCAAATTTTGTAAGGACTTGGAATTGAATGATCTTGCTAGTGCTATTAGAAATAGTAAGGGGAACAGTCTGAAGGTTTTCTTTTCTGCAAAAACACATAAGGTAGATGTCTGTTTCAGAACCATTGTGAGCGAAGGGGGGGGGGGGGGGGGGCTTGGCAAAAGAATGTTAGTCAGTTTTTACTGAAGAACCTTAAGTGACTCACGGTTGTTGATCCTTTCCGCGTGAGGAAATCTGAAGAAGTCACTGAATATGTGAATCACAACGAGAGTATAGATTATGGCTTGTCTGTCGACGTTGAGGACTTGTTTTATTCAGTACCTCAAGATAAGCTTTTAGTTGCTGTTAGGAAGTGCATTGAACAGAGTGGCGAATGCGATTTCCGAAACTCCGCTTGTTTGTCGGTTCATAATTTAGATCTTTTATAATTTTATCTTAGTGCAATATTGATTGTTTTTAATGAGCAGCCTTTTCTGCAACGTAGAGGAGTGTGTATTAGGTCTTGCGTGGCTCCGATTCTATGCGACATATTTTTAGCTGATATTGACAGTGCGCTTGATTTGGCTTTTATGGGGGGAAGGTATTCAAAGTGTTTTGGTACGTCGATGACTTTTTAATTCTTTTAAAGAAAGAGGACGGTTTCACTGCCCCTGGGAGTATTTTTGATGTTTTTATTCAAGCTGGGCAGGGTTTGAGTTTCACTCATGAATTGCTTGGAACTGAGGGGTTACAATTCCTGGATGTCAGGCTAAAATTTAGTGTAGGCCATGTATGCTGAGAGTACCTCCCACGGTTAAGAAGTGTCCCCTGCCTTTTGAATCTGCCCACTCTAAAATAGTAAAAAGGGGCATCGCATTACAATGTCTGGATGCTGCGCTCCGTAAGTCATGCCCGCATTCAATGCAGCATAGCTTTGACAATCAGATTAGCAGCGGGATTCCCTGAGTTGCTTGTTGTTGCGGTGGCCGAGTCTAGATCCTGCAGAGGGTAAAGAACAGAGCTGGGCCGGAAAGAGCTGAGACCCAGCGATGGATGGCGAGACCCGTAGCCATGCATTATATGCATCAGGTCTCGCACAACCTCAAGAAGCTTGCGAACAGGCATCGTATTCCTGTGGTCTTCACGGCTCCTAATAAGCTATCCAGGCTCTGCCCTCGAATTTGCGGGGACAGGAAAGGAGGTTGCCAAACCAGCCACGATAGCCGCTTCGTGGGGTGTGCGACAGGAGTGGCATACTCCGTCCCCTTGTTGTGCGGGAAGGTGTACATCGGCCAAACCGAACGGTGCATAAACGACCGGCTCAGGGAGCATGCGCTAAACGTTAAGAAAAAAGAGGACAAGTATGCACATTTAGTTGCCCACATCATTACGTGTGATTGCGAGGCACGATTTTATGAGACCACTTTTTAGGCAAATTTGCAAGCTACAAGGCTCGAGTGGCTCTAGAAGCATTCTACATCCACAAGAACTCAGATATTTGTATAAGCGAAGCGTCAATTCTTTTGCACAGTGCCGAACTGAACTATTTGAACTCTGTTGCCTGAGGGAGATAGTACTGTTAACTTTTTTAGATTTCTTTTTATCACCTCGCATGGGAAAGGGGCGTGACACTGGTGTACGTGGTTCACCTTAGAAATCGTAGGGTTTGTTGACTGAAATAAACGGTTGGTAGTAGCCCTCGTCCGCGTCTGTCGTGTCTTCGTGAGTGTTGTGCGTACTTTTTTGCGCTATGTCTGAAAGTAACTCGCGGTATGTACTTGGGCCATGCGGTGGTCGCGACAGCACCATATGGGTAGATAATACAATAATAATAATAATGTGTAATTTAACTGCCTGCAGAGCGGCGACAAATTTTCTGCACGCAAAATTAAGGAAGGGTATTGCTTCGGCTCAAAAAAGAAGTAAAAGTGGGTAGCTAAAAAGGAAAGACCAAAAGAAAGCCACAGATGATGCGGCAAGTTAAAATACCCAATATCCTAGTGTGTTTGTTGGGAAACGCCGCGAGGGCCGGGCTTTCAATAAACAAGGTCGGTAAAAATTTGTTAATGATGTCCTCGTAATTTTCGTTTTCGCACGATAACTTTGATCATGATGCTACCTGTTTGAATAAACAGCGATAATTTCTGCGGTTTTAGGAACTAATGAACAGTCATACGTTTTCATAATTACGCGTTTATGGACCTGAAGGAACAGAACCTTTACTTGCATTGATTTTTGCCGCTTCGCTATCTAAAGGACAAACTTCACTCGGCGGGGAAGTTTAGTGAAGCGGTCAATGACTTCGGACACGTTGATGCCGACGTCTCTGTGGACGTCGGCATCCTTGTCGAGCCAGACCTCGTCGTCCGCAAAAATGAACCGCCTCAAAAATAGGCCGTTAACTTTCTTCTGTTTTCTCTTATTTTACTTTGCCTGCCTAACCACATGTTCTTCAGACATTGTAGAGCGCAAGTAGTTTTCTAATCTCATGTTAAAAATATACTATCTGTGGTTGAAGTGCTCACTGGAAGGGTGGCTAGAATCTGAAGCCGTTTCTACACATTTACATAGAACCTGCAGTCGCAACGAGAGAGGGCATCTATTCCGGTGCTAAAACCTAAAAGTACTCTTTCGATGTCGTTGGCATCCTTGTTTAGGTACCTTGCACAAACAGTAAACTGTTGGATACCGGCAATATCCGTCGTTTCATCAGCAAATATGGAGAAGTGGCCTGCACCATTTACTTTTGCACCTAGGCTTTCTTTGATAATTTCACCACAAATTTCTATAATTTGGTTTTGTACATCTGGACTCAAATTCGAGGTATTACTGGGGCAACATCCAAATGGTTCTTCAGATATGTATCTCCACAATCAGCTCGCAAATGAAGAAGCGCTCTGATAATACCAATATTTTCAAAGGGGATTTCCTTAAATCCATAGGACCACTGTCCCTATGGCCACGGAGAGCCAGACCTTGTCGTCCGCAAAAAAGAACCGCCTCAAATATAGGCCGTTAACTTTCTTCTGTTTTCTCTTATTTTACTTTGCCTGCCCTGGTCCAGCTGATTGATCACATCGGGCGCCTTTCCTGAAAATGTTTGGAGAAAATTATCAGCTGCCAGCTGGCAGTCACGGTCATATTTAGTATTTTTGTGTGTGGAAGATTGCGAGCGCGGGCTTCCATTTCTGAAACGGCTTGGACACGAGGCTTCCAGTGTGCGCATGTTAGCTCAAGTTTATAAGAACATTAAACCCATAAATTTCCAGAGTTGAAAATCTAAAGCACGCCTTTGGAAATGTCGGTGCACCTTTCGCGTCATAAGTTTATGGGAACTTTATACCCATAAAGTTTAGGAATTGAATTCCATGCGCTCCGTAGATTCCCCGGCCACTGCGAGATGCCGCAGTGCTCCCGCTCGCTATCGAAAAACCCTTGAAAGTTTGTGCTCGGATAGGGCTCCTTGCGTTATGTGAGTCCAGATGCCAAGGGCGCTGCGACGAAATCCAGCCCGAGTCCGCGATGTGCGTGCCGAAATTTCTGTTCGAGCGTGAAAAAGACACTGTAGACAAAATCCAGAAAGATTCCCGGTGCCGGTGGTTGTTTTGGTCGGCGGTGCATGCCAGCAAGAAATAATTTCGGGGGGGGGGGGGGGTCTGAAGTCCCATCAGTGCTACTACTGCTATTACTACCCCTACTGCTACTAGTATTGCATTATTACTCAATGATTATTATAGAGGAAGTACAACAACATGGAAAGCTTCACATGAGATCCAACGCAGTGTTTTAGCATAAGTGATGCGAATGTTCCATTGCGATTATAGAAAAGTTTTCATGTGTTAAATTTGTCGATTTTATGCAGATTGACAGTGGAATCAACATTCTCTGGCTTACTTATCGTGATTATTTTTTTTTCATTTACCATAAACCACATCTCCACTATTAAATCACTTAAGCAAACTTTAGTGGACTCTGGGCTTGGGCTCCCGTGTACTGGTGAGGGATAGTGCCCCTGTATACGCGGGGCCTCTCTTTTCCTCGCGCCACCGGCACCGCCGTTGGCCGAGCGTTGTCACGCCGTGACAAGTGATATAAGTCGTTCTACTCGGCACAGAGCAGAGAACATGGCGGAAACAACGCCGGTATACCACTTGCTTCAGCTCTTGTGCCATCCGTATCGGCAAAGGCGCGTTCCCACCACGGCGCCAGGAAGCACATCTGGTCGCTTAGGCGGGAGCAGCGGTCTCACTCCTATCGCTTGCACTCGAGCAGTATACACGCTTGCCCTCGTCGCCGCGCAACAACTATCTGCAGCAACTCTGAGCATGACGGGATGCCGCGCACCGGGGCTGCGCAAATCGCAATGAAGGCAGATGAAAGTGGGAAAGCTGTTTACTCTGTGCCGTACAGACGGACCGTTGTCGTCTACAGTAGTCATTAATGCGAAAGCATTACATGAGCCATGAGGCAGAAAAGCCGGCGTCGTTCACAACGAGTGGTATCAAAAGTCAATGTGACATCATCAGAGTCTTGAATGCAATCAGTAGTAATAAAGAAGATAGTAAAGGGTATTACAACGTCAATTAGTAGTAATTATGGGTAGTTATTGTGAATTAAGGTGAATTACAGTGAAGTGAATTAAAGTTACAACAAGTTAGAGTGGGGTGATCTATGGTGGAGTCAAGTGAATTAAGGTGAAGTAAACTAAATTACAATGAATTAAATTTGGTTAAGGTGGATTAAGGTGGATCACCATATTAACTCGTAGCTACTTGGCGATGAGTTCTGAATGGTTGTGGTCTGGTGATTAATGAATGCAGAGAAAAGAAAGTGAAGGAAGGATCGCAAACAGGTTGTAATACTTAAAAAGTATTTATTGGTAATGACTAAGAGAAGTCATAATACTTTCGCATTCAAATTACGTAAGGATACTTAAGGTACAATTTTATTTTTGCGCATGGGCCGCCACAGGGCTATCGCTGTAAACCCCACCGCGCCTCTACCCGCCATATAACTCTTTGCAGTAAACCTTCTCTGTGATAGCGTTCATGATCCAACGTTAAAACCCGCCATGTTTGGCTACGTCATAGTGCACAGCTATCGCTTTGATATCAACAATCTTTTTAATCTTCGGCGCGAACGTCCGTCACATCCAATTATCCTCGCGTTGCAACGGCAACCTCCGCCAATTCCAAGTTGCACCCCACCACCCGTATATTTCGGCCGGCAGCATGCTGCACTGTCAATGCTTGAAGGGGTCTGCTGCGTCACGGCGCGAAGCTCCCCTCGCTAGAAACCGGCGTAGTTTCTGCGCGCGCTAGGAGTGCATGTTTATTTGCCCTTAAACACTACGATTAGCAACATCTAGGTTTAAAAAATTTAATTAAACTATAGGCTTTTACGTCTCAAAACCACGATCTGATTATGAGGCACGCCGTAGTTAGGGATTCCGGAATAATTTGGACCACCTGGGTTTCTTTACCGTGCACCTAATTCTAAGTACACGGGTGTTTTCACATTTCGCCCCCATAGAAATGCGGCCGCCGTGGCCGGGATTCGATCTCGCGACCTCGTGCTCAGCAACCCAACAGCATAGCCACTCAGAAACCACGGCGGGTCGGAACAGATAGGAAATTGAAATGAATCACATGCATAAAAGTTTGCATTGCGAGTATTATCAAGTACAGTTTAAGTTTTTTTCTTGCACTTTATGATATATGACAGTCTTTGTGATGACTTCAATTTCCTGTTTTACGTTTGGGCTACTGACACTGCACAAACTATATTTTTTGTCATAATACGGAATACAGGCACCAGAGTGCGGCTCATAAACACATCTGTATAATGAGGTGTAATTTGTGGATAGATTTCTCGCTATGGGTAATATAGGAGCTCCTTTCTCGCAAATATGTGTCTTGGGTCAGAGCGCTTATGCGGAAAGTGGACTGATTGTCCGCGCTTTCCGTGGAGCTACAGAAGTGACTGTGAAAGCCTTTCGCTGTTTAAAGGTGTATAAGCCTTTCGATGCCAGGCGCCTGAATTATACACAAAGAACGCGCTCGTCCGGAACCAGAAAAGTCGCAAGCATTATGCCAAGGTCGGGATTATCCTTCTACGGGTTAGTCGCGTCCTTGACAAAAAAAGAAAAACCGGGGAGTGACAAGTCATTTTTAACGACGGGCGGTCGTTCTTATCCTGATCACACATGACGACTTGCGCCAACGTACCGCGCTTTGTCGGGAAGCTGTGATAGTTCATTCTTTAGAAAGGGTATTTATTTTTTCCGCAACGTAACTTACGTCATCGGGGCAGATTTAAAAATATAAAGGTCACGAGTCAGGCAGTGGTACCTAGGTGAAATGAACGCCCGAGAAAGATGGACTTGTAGTGGCTTTCTTTTGGAAGCGCTGATAACGTTGCAGTTTAAACCACAATAGAACTTCATACACAGTATTTTTACCAACAGTTTAACAGAAGGCTACTCAGTCGTGATATTATTAAAGTTATAACTTTTTAGCAGAGACACTCTCAGATGACTTCAACATATATACAATAAAGGGCTCTGTAATTTCCACCGTGACTTAACCTAGGTACGTTGGCGTACTTCATGTAATAATTCCAGTCAGCCTACTCACATATACCGCATTACTAATCACATCTACCATGGCCTCGGCTACATCCCAAGAAGCAATTGCCTACCTCTTCTCATTGCTAAAGATTCGGTAGGCGTAAGACAGGCCAAAATTCGAATATGAATACCCTGTATGGAATTAGCATGGAACCTTCAGTGATATAGAACGTATGCGTTACACTCGAGTCTGTCCAGAAACGGGCAGTAACATTAATTTACTCTGATTATTCATTTATCATCAGTGTTAATAAACAAAAAGCATGATGAGCTTCTATCGCTAGGTTTGCGTCGTGAAGTCACCTGACCTTGCACAAGTTCTACAATTCTACGCTATAATATTCCATCATCAAGAGCTCGGCGCTTGTCATCACGTATAAGCTAAAAAGCAGCCTGGCCTTCAGAACGTATAGTCAGCGTTTAAAGCTTTCGCACGCCTGAAGCTGAAAAAATATTATATTTCTACGCCTGAAGCACGCATCGTGGCATTCGGATTTACAGCGTATCCTGGTCTAGAGTAAACAAACGTTTTGCATACTTTTACTGGCTGTGGGCGTAGCTGCGTTGAAAATGAACTTATTCGCAGAATCTCGGCCGCGTAAACTTTTGACGGTGACTGTGCCATTGAACACCTGTATTTTCTTTATTCTGCACACATTTTTAATGAATGACCTTCCAGCCAACGTCATGCAATGCTTACACCTGGTTAATTTTCAGGACAGCCATCTCAGACATGTTGAATTAAATATAAGAACTGAACTACTATGTAGTACGTCATTATTATCACCAATGAGGTGTAATAAATGTGTAAACAAATAAAGGATAATAACATTGCCTATGAAATTTTACTCAAATCTCAGGACTATTTCAAAATTTCGCCTGTTCGTCTTGTGCACCTCCCTATGCTTTCTAGGAAACTGAAAGGGCGAAAATCAAGTGTGAAATTGACATGTCCTATGGCACCATGGCAGAAAAGGAAAGGTTTGGCTTAGTAGGACCATATGAAAGGTTCAGCTGCCATTGTGCTACTCACACACAAGGAACGACACTTTTGTATTTTATTTATAGGCAGTAGACAAAATGATAAATGATGCTCAGTGCACGCTGGCGTGATCATGACAAAACTACCGTACCGATATGAGTCATAAACGATTATAATAAAGGAATATTTCTGCAAACCGTCACGGTCCTTTCTCGTGTTTCTTCAATTATTCAAACATGTTAAATTTAGGGTAGGAGAATATTCGCACATAATTACTAAAGAATTGCACCAGTAATTATGTCATGATGCTGTGACCTGATTCAGCAATAGAGTTAGTCAAGGACAGAACAGCAGAATGCTATATGGCAACTTCGGTAATTGTAGCCGAAAACAGTGTCTTCTTGCACAACTTTGTGGGCATAATTCAAAAAGGGTATGGTCTGTGATTGGAGTCGTTCTCTATTTTTACACGACAGGCTACATTAACACGTCCCAGAGTCTTTTCGCATAATTTCCAATACTCCTCTGCCTAAGTTGTGGTAAAAGGGTAAAAGGATATGAAGACTTTTAGTATTTCTGGAATTTTGTGAAGGTATATGGGAATGGTTCAAATGATAGGACACGTGCGCTGCATATTGAGGGTAGAATGTTTATGTTTCGAGGTACTGGTTTGTACTAAGCAAACAAGCTTGTGCAATAATTCGGATATCCTTCATTTGCACTGAAGGTCAGGTATACGCAAAAATTCTGCTTTGATATAATGCAAATACACTCAGTCAAATAGCTTCAACTGTATTCCTTTGTAAAATTACTACGTCTGGGGCTGCAGCCAACTTTTCTACTTCTGTGTCTTTTAATTGCACACACTGGGCGCTATTTATTTTTGTGGCACGTTCCAAGCCGCACAAGAGTTGCACAAAACACGCCTTTCCCAAGACGTAGCTGAAAAGGCAAAATATTTCTTAGTAATGACTTCATAAATATTCACCTTAGGAAAGAAATGTATTTTCAAAACACGTTACCTGCGTTTATTTTCCAAAGTACAATATACCTAAAGGGCAAAAGATGTTTGGAAACACGTTCACATGTTCTCGAAACCAGCCAGCTATTTTTTAGGAAGACTTTGGTACAGTAGAAAGAAACTGAACAAGAACCGTAACCAAGGGCGCGATCTTGTACGCGTTCCAAAATGGAACAGAGGCGTTCCCTTCCATCGAGCCGCACACGATTGGTCAATTTGAACGTCGCGGTTGAAATTGACCAATCGTGTGCGGAACGGAACGCCTCCGTTCCATTTTGGAACGCGTACAAGATCGCGCCCAAGGCTTATGTCCTGCATTTCGGAATATGCCATCGGGTGGAAAACTGCCAAACTAAGCAGCGACAAAGTGATAAGAAGCGCGGCACAGCTGGCTTCGAACCTGCGAACTCACGATCCTGGTTATCAGTGATCTTGATCTGTGGTCGCTCAACACGCTCGGCTACCGCTTCGAAGCGCTGCTCTTGGCGAAAACTAGGTTTATATATGTACCACAATAAATTCCGCGACCTTGTTATGAAAACTGCGATTTTGGAACGACTTCTTTGCCATTTCAAGAGCTGCTGCTGCAACTAGCTGAAAGCTGATTCATTGAAGTTGATAAATCATTGAAGTTGATAAATCCCCAGGAATACGTCAGTCAATGCAATCGGTTCATCGCAAATTGCTTTTTACTGGCCAAAAAAGCCTCCAAAATTTTGGCTTTCAATAGACTCCCATAATTGAAACTTCGCCCGCAATTTGGAACGAGTTTTCTGCCGTATGTAATGGTACCACTTGCATGTTATTTCGGGCTAAGCGCCAAGAGCCTATTTCCATGGGAATATTTTAAAACATGGCTTCTATGATTAGTTATTTGGAAAAAAATGACGCTCTCCCGTAGAAAACGCGTATGTTTTCTGAGGCGGCCGCTAGAGGCGCTGTGCTAATGGAATGCGAGGGATCCACCCAGCTAGGAACCGTAGGTAACGTTCAAACTCCCAGAATCGTTGGGTGTAAAGTGGAAGGAAA